>NC_134486.1:256701017-256768517 GCF_040206685.1 Ascaphus truei
CAAATATCTGAGAAAAATCCCCAAATGGTGCTAATACTGTACAGCAGGGCTCTTAAAATACTTTTCCAGTTTGCGAGCCTACTGTAATCCAATTTGATACGTCAAACATTACTATGTTTAAATATTTTACCAGCATTGATAAAATCTCAACCATATACATTGACATTAACTTAAATTACAAGCGAGTTTCAGTGTGAAAAAAATGCACTTGATGTAGCGAGACCCATTGTTCCCGGCGCCGCGGTCGAAGAAGCCAAGTCCACAGCGCTGGCGACAGCGTCTGTTGCGAACGGTCCTGCGGTGGGTCGATGCTTCTGAATGGGACCCCCCCGCAGTGTTAATCCTCTGGTGACGTGATCACAGCGGTCGCGTGACCGAAGACGCTTAATCTTGCTGCATCTCCAGGTGCTTAAGAAATACTGTGATAACTGTACTACCAGGCAATCTAAGGCCAAAGCTAATGGATTCATTTTAATGTATTATTGTAAGGAGGAGAATTAACAGGGTGATCAGTTGACTCGTAAACCCAACATATACTGGATGGCACATTCTGGTTGCTCTCTCCCCCTCTCGCTTTCAACTAGAGTTTGCTGTCCGTCTGCCTCTTCACCTCCTCTTCTGCCTTGTACCCTGCTACGTGTTTCATTCGTTCTTTTTTTTTATTTTCCCTTAAAAGCTTCACAAATCTACTTTTCACATCTAACCATTACTAGTTTATTGTAAGCAGCATGGCATCTACAAATATTTAGTTTGACCCTTTCAATGTTTCATAGTCCTGCGAGACATTTCAAAATAGCTTGTCGTATAACATCTCTTTATTGGTTAATAGTGTTAATTGATGAATAACTTGGCAGTACAAAAAGCACATAGTAAAGCATATGTGTAACATAAGGCATTCAAAGCTGTGCGTATTGTGTTTAAAATAATAATAATTATAATACTCATATTTTTCTGGTTTTGCCACAAATTCTGTAATCATATACCAATGAGTTCTCATTAATAAAAAAAAGGGAAGGTGGGGGAGAGGGGTACAGAAAGGAGAAATTAAAAGTGAAAAGGGGATGTCCAGGAGTTCTCAAGTCAGATCAGTGGTACAGTTGTATATTAATACATTGGTTTGAAATGACAAAGATACAGTAGGTGCATATTTACAGATCAGGTAAATACATGTAACGGACTTTCTGGACCCTCCTGACCCACCCAATCTCAGATTGGCCCCTGTGGTCTAACCGGTCCCCATTACATGGTCGTGTCTGGTGGTGCACCTGTTGGCAATAGGACTCCTGAGTCTCCCGCATGGGGGTGTATGGGGAATGTCAACCCAGACAGGCAGCTGAGGTAGTGTGCGTGAGTCCTACCTACATACAGTGCAGCGCCTCCACCTCATCAGGATCTCTGCGTCCGCAAGGAGATGGTTCTGATGAGGAACTCCTCTGTGGTGCCTTCCTCTGTGGAGTAACTTCACACTCGCACATGGAGGTTCTTGTGAACAAGGGCATCTTTATTGATGTTATAGGCAGACTGCCTCTCGCAGCAAACAGCTTAGCCGCTCATCTTGTACAGCACTCTCCTTTCAGAAGATCTGCCCTCCCAATGGAGTTGGATCACCTCTCCCCTCAGGGAGATCACCACCTGTGCCAGGTCCCTGGACACAGTGTAGGCCCTGCCAGCCTTATTGCTGCAGGTCTGACTGCTTGCTGTAGAACCACTCTCAGTTAACACACTTGACCTTCAACATACTGTGAACTCTTACTGACACACTAACTTTGGGCAGTGCTGTGTCTTATATACCTTAGGAGAAAGCCACATCTCTGATGTCACTAACAGTGGACTCAGAGCATGTTACCACTCCCCTTGAATACATATGACACCTCACCAGGGTGTGAGGGCAAACCTCCATGATTGATGCTGGCAATCCTGTATACTTACCAGGTTTACTGCCAGCATGAGAGAGAACTGTATACCATTTTTAAACATGGCTACATACAGATGAGTTGGCATCTGACACACTACTCCAGTGGGTTGTATGGGCCCTGGGACTACTGATGGGTTTTGATTCTCGATAACTTTGGCCCAGTCAGTGGCCGTCAGCTGCTCTACTGTGTAATTGAAGCAGCAATTCCACTTGGGATTTTCTTTTATTGTTACCTGCCACCTATGCTCTTACCTGCTCCTCCTGAGTCCAGAGATTTTTATTGCTTTGTTGACATTTTTGATACGAGAACTACAAATATGTCTGCGGATTACAAACATTGACGATAGAGTGACGCAATGTCTTTGGCATCCACATTGTTTTCCCAATTTGCCTGGTGGGACCCCAGGCCACTCAAGCTCACTGACCACATCAAGGGACCATTGATGAGGTCTTGGGGCTCCCCTGATTGACGTTAGATTATAAAAAAAAGATTTATTGCTGTAATTGCTGCATTAAACAGTACAACAAAATTCTAATAATTTCATTATAAAGCAGAATTTTCATCTGAAAAATCCTTATACATTTAGAGCAACAAAACATTCAGAATCCTATGTTTTTAAAAAAATCAGTAATGTACTATTAGATAATACTTACTGCATTTTAAAAATAATAATAATAATAATAATAATCAACTCTTATGCCATTTTAATGAGGTTACTGAGGCAGGCTGTCACACCTCACAAGCAGTGCAAGAGCTTTTGCAACAAATTATCACTAACAGGAAAGTGTTGCAGTGTTCCCAGCAGGAGACTGTGGCTGAACTGAAAGCTGTAATAATATACAATGTTACCCAAAGTAATACAAGGTTATATTGTAGCTGCTGCTACTGTACTGTACAAGTACTTGAGCACTGACAGAAGGATGGATTCAGTCAGCCATTGGGTGAAGACAGAGTGATCATAGGAGAACAATTTGATAAACAGCTTAGGTAATAATTTTGCATTAACGGTAATCAAATACTGCATATAATACAACACAAATGTACCACCAGGAATGCTGCTTTGTCTGTGTAATTGTCACCTGGTTCATGCACTACTGTCATATATTTGTTTGATCTCAATATAAATAGCTTTTAAAATCTTTTATCTCACAATTTATTCTCCTTTTAGTTTGTTTATAAGCTAATGACAAATGATGATACTCAACTCTGATACATGGCTGGTACTATAAACAAAGCTATCCCCTACTTGGAGGAGTTACACAGCTGACAGCACATATACTGTAGGCCCATATTCACTAAAGGGAGCTAAGCTTTTGCACATCTGAACGGCCATTCTTTTGAATGGGAGTTAGGCCATGCTAAAGTGTAGCATTCGTTAGTGAATATGGGTTATATTATGCTGTTAGTGGCATAAATAATACCTAGAAGCAAGAAGTATCAGCAGACACAAGGCACTCTTGACCAATCAAAATGGAAGTGCAATTGTAGCCAATCAGACCCTGCAGTGCTCTGGCCATGACCATAAGGCTTGTAATATAGTGCGTGCATGTGTGCTACTATGTGCGCACGCATGATTGATAATTGCAGGGTGTGAGCCTGCAGTTGCTATACTTGAGACGAGCACGGCCATGAGCGTTGGCGCAGCAGATCTGTGAAAATACAAGAAATTTAGTATTTTCGCTCTGTAAGCCAATCACAGCGCAGCCTAACGCTGTGATGCCAGGCCCCCTAGCCATACGCGTCACCTCTTGCATGCATGCACAATGCCTGGCACGTGCCTGCACGCTCACCAGTGCGTACTATATAACAAGCCTAAGACTCAGTAGCCGGGAGTCATTCAAAGCGTGATCCACACGGTCGCACCTGAATTGACAGTAGCTGACAAAGTCAATGGCAGATATTGACAATTTGGGTGAGTAACAGGGTGGATTCTCGCTCACACAGTGATACAGGGAAATCCTGTTCACACAGCTTGATACAGCACTGAGGAGGTTAATCCCAAAGCATGCTAGCTTTATTAATCTCCTCAGATGACTCTCTAGGGGTATAAAAACACACCGAGACTTGCTACTGAGATCTCTCTGGGCCAGGAACGTACTGGACCCTGGACTGCTATGGAGAGCTTAGCCAGACCCAGGTGGTCACCCTAGTGACAGGGAAGAGAAGACCGCACAACGCATTAAATAATTAGTTGCCAAGAGAGTAAAAGAAAACTTGGTCAAATGGGAAAAGGAGCTTGAGCCAGAAGTCGTCCGCAGAGTTGAGAAAGCTAAGCACATTATGGAAAGACTGTGCTTTGAAAAAGTTCTCCACAGGCGACTAAAGCATGCTGAATTCAAGTGTATACTGGAAGATACACTGCTTATGTGCACAGGTGACAAGGAATCAAATCCCAGTTTAACTGGGGGCTGTGACGGGGAGGAAGGGGTTAATACCTGATTTGCTATGCATTACTGTGGTTGCCCTGTCCCAGACGTTTTTTGTCCCCCATTTACAAGCCATTCCCTGGCTGCCATGTTAAATGACAAAATGCATTGCTCGCTATACCCTCTAACCGACACATGATGGCAGTATAGAAACCGGCATTTCAATGAGCTGTAGGTATTTTTATGACGGAGCTTCAAAGGGGTCTCAATGAGCTGTAGGTATTTTTATGACGGAGCCTCAAAAGGTGTCTCACAGATTTAGAGTCTCCCTGTCTAAAAGGATGTCAGTTATGAAAAGACCCAGATACCCATAAGTTATACACTGCCGGCAATCTGAGGTATCACAGATGCCAGTCTATTGACATTTATTGGTCAAAAATCAGACTGAGCGGCACCAAGTTATGGGTGTAGCCCAGGTATGCTAAGTGGCATGGGCGTCAACCTGACCCATGCGCCCTGCCCACCGGACAGCCCTTTTGACTGGTCATATGAACTGTGGGTAACTTGGCTATTCGTGGTTTTTTTTGTTCCCACGAGGGGATTGGATCCACATGTTAAAGATAGCTTTGGGCAGTCTATAACTGTGGCTCCCCAGGTATCCCCAGTGTGATTCCTGAATTTTAATCCATGATGTAAAGATGCAAGACTTTGTTCCAGCACAGCAGCAACCAGTCCAGGAATGAAGGGGTTAACAACAACATAACCACAGGACTTTTAAAACCATGGCTGCATTTCTTGCACTGGCAAGCAAAGGACAATTTATTTCGTCCCAAGGACAATTTATTTCGTTCCCTTATCCCAGTGAGTGTTGTTTTAAGTGTATTCTGCAAATGTTGTGTGTTTGTCTATTAAGGAAATAAATCACAATTTATTTTGCAACTTGTTCTGTTCAATCAAGTACCCAGAAATATAAATGTGTTGATAAAAGTTGGTGTCATCATGACAGGGGCTCTCTCTCCCTCCGGCCATTCTCTTTCGTCCTAGGGTTAGGGCTCAAGATAGAGTGGAGGGACGGGCTTCCGCCATGGCTAGCCATAGCTAACCAAAAACAGAGGAGGAGTGTTAACAGGGGGCTTTCTGCTCACATAGTGAGACATGGAAAACCTGTTCATACAGCCTGATACAGCACTGATGAGGTTAATCCCAAAGCAGGCTAGTTTGAATAATCTCCTCAAAATACTTGTTATGGGGTAAAACACCACAGAGACTCACTTCTCTGGCCAGGAAGGTACTGGACCCTGGATCGCAGTTGAGAGAAACCCTGCACACAGACTTACAGAACCCTACCCCAGCCATGTGTGAACTGTTTATCTGACTGTTGTTGGTAAGGGGCCAGACCCCAAACCCATTGGTAAGGTGTGGTGTGGTCTAGTCAGGGCTACCTATAGAAGTTAGCCCTGTTTTGTTTGTTTTCCTTTAACCCTGTTTTTGCTGAAATATAAGCTGTGTTTTTTGTTTAAACCCGCTGGCTAATAAAAGCTTATTTTTTTTATTTCCCCCTTCTCATCTCCTGTGCTAAAAGCATCTGCACACATCTCCTACGGGGCGTGATAGCACAGATCACACTTGGTGACTCCCAGCCAGTATGAATGATAATTTACAGGTTAATGCATACTGTACTTCACCATTTGCATATTGCTTAGAAAACTTTATTTTATTTGCTTTAGTTTAGAGTAAAGTTGGTATGGTTTGTACTAGAAGATGTTTTTTTTGTTGTTGCAATATTCCAATAGTAGGTATGTCAGTTTCTAAGAATACATTGCAGTGGATCCAATATAGTATATTTTACATGATGTTAAAAGTGGGCCACAAGTTGAACCTGTGCTACTCTAGTCAATTGCTAACCTGGTTGTAGTTGTAGCTTTTTGTGCCATGTTTGAAAATACATAATGGGTTGTGTACAGTAATGGAATCGACAATAATGAAGTACATGATTATAAGAACACGCTTGGTGATTGAGTTTAATAAGGAATGCTGCTGCTTTATTCATATTTAACTGGTGAATTGATTTGCTTAAGGTTTCACACAGCCTGTATCTTGAACTCAGAGCTGCAGCATATGTTAGAACAGTTTCATACATCTGATGCAGAAGGTTAACTCCACTTCAGTTATGGAGGATTGTCTGTGGTAAATAAATGGGGGGAAAGCATTATGCACATTATAATACAGTATGTGCACCAGGTAACTCCTTCCCAACTCCACCTACATATACTCCACAAGTCACAAGCTAAGGCAGAATGGTCAAAAATTGGAGCAAAGTATTTTTGCTCCAGAAGTCGCGAGCTGGCGCAGGATGACTTTTCCCCAGTTTTGCATCAAAATAACCTTCATACATAGACCCTTGATACGTAGACGCCAGTGTGAGATGTCCTGCAGTTCCATCAACACTTTTAGGGACTTATTCTGTATTCACCAAAGCAATCGATTAGGCTGTTTTAGACAAAATTTCTCATTTAAATCAATAAGGAATTTTGTCCAAAATGCCCTGATCATAGAATAAGCCCCTTACTATACAATAGCATAATACTCCATGATAACAGATATTGTTTTCTTTAAGTAAGTTATTCTAAAATAATGTTGTTACACTGCAAAGAACTGACAAAGAAAAAATGCCTGAAAAATCTGTTTTGGTATTCATATTCATTTTGATACACCTCTGTCTCAGTGGGCAGTCTAGGCACAAAACAAACTGTTTGGGTGCTTTATATGCTTTCTATGTTAGTGACTACAGTTGCATACTGTATGTAGTAAATCTCAATTAAAAAAAAGCAATATCTTGAAGTACCTAATACAGAGTTTATAAATAAGAAATATAGTGTCGCTGCAGTGTCATCAGTAACTAGCGCAGCTTGGCACACATCCAAACTATAATGTGCACAAATCCATAGCTAAACCTGCCTGTGCAGTGGCTGCAAATCCTAAGAAGATCACAGCATCCACATACCCCTGCTTTAGCAGAGTTTGCAGATGCTAAGTTATCTGAATATTCTTTTAAGCAATGCTTCGGTAGGTGGAGAATCTGTAACAGAATGGGTGTTCATTTTTATTGTATTCATTTCTATTGAAATGCGTTATGCTTCATACATTGTTTTGAAGCCTATTACCTAATAATAATACCCAGCAGACTGTGATCACATCAGAATTATTCTTTTTTTAATTGAATGGTGCCTATTTCATGATGTGCTAGTCTCAGTTAGAACATCAGTCCAAGCTGCTGTAATTTATATATATATATATATATATATATATATATATATATATATATCTATGTAACGGGTTTCCCCCCCCCAATCGCAGATTCTACTGTGTGGGTGCAGGAAACATATACTGTTACTCGGTGTGGTGCATAACCTGTTGTCTCACAGGAGGGCTGAGCTTCCGCCACGGGGAACCTGGGGCAATTATACTATGGACAACTTACTTATAACGATGCAGCGCCTCCACCTGCGATGGCTCCCGCCAGAGGGGGAGTGGTTCCTCGCAGGACAATCAATAATCACATAGACAATGACTTATATTAACTAATACCTTTACTAACATGAATAGACATCAGCACATCAATAATAACTTGTGTCCCTCTCACGAGGAGACACTAACCGTGACGTCTCGCAGGACGCTTCCCCAACACCAAGTGAGCCCACCCAGTGTCCAAAGAAACCCCACCCAATGTCCCGCACTCTTGCAGAGAGTCAATGGGTGACTGCGCAGTCACAATTAAGCTAAGGGCCCGGTGGTGCACTTATGTATCAGATACCTGCCGAGCACTCCGGTGCTCGGGTCAGCAACTGGCTTCGCAAAGGGTCAGACGTGTGATGAATCCGTCTGATCCTCCAACCGAACTCCTGGCACGCGTGGACCGCCAGGGCGGTCCCACTCCGGAATAGTCTCTGCGGACCCCAACGTGGGTCCAGCCGCTTCAACAGGAACAGCAGCAGCCGCTGTGTCCCTATCTAGTCTAGGTGGCACGTGCTACACTATAGGCCGTCCCTATAGTACAGCAACCTGTAGTGGCTTTGGGGAAACTCCTAGGGGCCTACAGGGGTTAATGACCTGTCCCACTCCCCTAACTAACTAAGTCCCCTAAGCCTCGCTAATCCCAGCGCCTGCAGCAACAAGCTGTGACCCACTGGATGTTGCCAGCCAACGTGCTGCGCAACAAGGTGCCTGCCTGTCAGACCTCACAGCACTGACCGCTGTGACTCTGTCAAGGCAGCACTCTAAACTAAGGGCAGCGTCCCTATCTTGGGCCTCCCTCAGTAATTACCCACTACCCTAGTGGGGGGTTGGGGCCTATCTGGGGTGCGAGTACCTATAGGGCCGCAGGAGCTGTACTCGCTCCCTGCGCCCTTCCTTCCCTCACAGCTCCCCTGCTCCAACTGCAACTCCTGAGTGACAGGGTCCCTCTCTCTAGAGCAGTCCCTGGCAACACTCTCTCTCTCAGAGTAACTAACTACCTCAGACCCTGGGGGTGATGGCCTAGTACAGTGAGTCCTGGACTCCTGTACCCTACCTCCTTCCCTGGGCTGCTCCGGGCTCTGACTGCTGGCTAACGTGCTGTAAGCCCGCCAAATGTATCTCTTGTCCAGAGGCTTCCTAAGCCCTATTGGCTCCCTGGTGTCACGTGGGGCGCGCAAAGGCTCTTGGGATATGTAGTCCCAGCTCAGAGCCTTCCCTGGTAGGCTAGGGCTTCACGGGCTTTTCCCT
The DNA here is from genome assembly GCF_040206685.1 of Ascaphus truei. Lineage (NCBI taxonomy): Eukaryota > Metazoa > Chordata > Amphibia > Anura > Ascaphidae > Ascaphus > Ascaphus truei. The sequence continues at coordinate 256,710,064 of NC_134486.1, forward strand.
ACCTCTCCTGCGCTTGCGCAAGCTTCCTCTGGCTGCCTCAACCTTCCCTGGTCTTTCTTTGCTCTCGCGCGAGCTATCTGGGGGCCTTTCACGCTATCGCGTCCCTGCGCATGCGCAACCCGCAGCGCAATGGCGGCGCCCTGCTTCACCGGCCGCCGGGACCTTAGAGACGCGATCGCGGCCTTAGCAATGGCCCGATCGCGTCCCCGGCAACCGGCCGCATGTGGGGAAAGCCGCGCTGCTCCCTGCTCCAGCCCCCACCCTTGGAAACAGCCGTCGGGTCCGTCGGCACCCGCGATCGCGCTGTAACAAGGGAGGGGGGTCTCCAGGAGCCACGGGAGCTCCAGGCTACATATATATATTTCCCTTTAATATGTGCATCAATACAGTCCACATAATGATAAGTAATTAGCAAAGTTACAGATTGATCCATTCTCCTGTGATCGATCGGCGAAGATTCTGTAATGTGGAAATCACAACTCTCAGGGTGATGGGGATGTATATAAATAAATAAATATGAGTATTGTAGTCACACGGCCATGTGTGAGACTCTCTCACAAAGAGAATTCTTTGTAGCCTGTGATCCCTCCTCTCCTCAGTAGAAAATCTTTCCTCCTTAGTCTTTTCCCTCTCTATGGGGTGTTCACGTAGTTAGACTACCAGCATCCTCGCGAAGGGACCCAATGACAGACAGCCACACAAGTGGTTTGAAAAAATGCAGTTTATTGTTAAGAAACACGAGTAACAGTGTACTCGCACATAAAAGACGCCTCTGGTACTCGCTGCCACTTCCAGCACTGAAATTCAGTGCGCCCCTGCTCCAACGTCCGGTCGACAGGACTGGATATAAAGCGCTTGGGAGAGCTACGGTGGCTGTCGGCGATCAAAAAGCTACATGTCCCAGCTTGAACAACGCATTTCTCATCATGTGATGCTTCATCCGGTTCTTGTGTAGCAAGCGCAGCCCTTATATACCCTTCACAAGGGTGTTATTCATTTTACTTGAGTATATTGACACTTAGAATTTGATCATGTCATTGTTTTAGCATTATATCACCACCAATAATAGATATTAATATGGATATATATTGCACATTCCATAAATACAATTGTAAAATACCAGTTAGGCTTACAATAATCATTATGATTGATACAAGTCTATAAAAGTGTGTATGATTATAAACATTTGTTTAAAAATGCTCATATAAAAATTTGTCTATTTTGAAAATACAGTACATCTTAAAATACATACTGTATATTTGATATACAGTATCCATTATATATTGCGAATAGACCCACAGAGGTAGTTGTTAACGCCAATTGTGATTATGATATTCACTGACTTAGTTGATTGAAATATATAATAAAAATATAAGGTTAAAAACATATAAGGTCAAAAAGCATATAACCGTTGATATACATACAGTATATAACTATGTCTAATTAGAATTTGGCCCATTCTTTTAATATAGAGCTAATCTCAATTGCTAGTCTATACAAAATGCAAATATTTCAAAACCAATAATAAAGTGCGAATAATAAAAAAACTCCTCCACAACCGCAACGATAGATGGTGTTCGAGAGGGTGATTTGAGAAAGAACAAAGATTTAAATATTAACTGTAATGCTTGCACTCACCACAAACAAGGCGGGACCCAGGTACTGAGGTGGGAAAGTATAGAACTGCGCACCCACAGCAGCGGAGGCACATCTGGAGGGTGGATAGTCAAGATCGCCGGGTCTGAGTTGGTGAGAGTGGGTTAGCTTTGATACTTGCTGTGGTCGTAGGCAGGTGCCAGGAGAGTGGTCAGAGTCCGAAGTGCCGTGGTCTAGGGTTGGAGCCAGTAGAGAAGTAGTCTGTTTGCCGTGGTCAGGGATGGAGAAGAGTGGAAGGTCAGATGCAAGCCGGGGTCGGTAATCCAGACAATGGTCCAAAGTCTAGCCGGGTCGGTACACAGGGAGGCAAGCAGCAACAAGATTAGTACACAGACAGGAACGAGGCAGGAATAGAGATGTGGGAACACAAGGCTACCAATAACTATGCTCAGCCAAAGAGGAAGTGACAGAGCTGAGCATATATAGCAACAGAGGTCCAATGAGAGAAGGGGGTGGAGCAGAGGAGCGGCCTCTGCGGAGGCAGGGAGAGGCTGTGAGAAGCAGGAGCCAGGTGAGGGAGATATTAGAGTTGACGGGCAGCTACCGGTGCACGCATGTCACGTGTGCGTGCTGTGCGGGGCGGCACAAGCGAAGGAGCGGAGCCAAGCTCCGTGGGAACCTTGAAAGCCATCCGTGTGCGTGTGCGCTCTGTAATGTGTGCGTGAGGCTATACAGCAGGGGGCAAGGAGGAAGCACGCTGCGGTGGACGCGCTCTCCGATCTCTTGCAACGGGATGCTGCATATAGTTGTAGACAGTAACATGTCCTAATACAATATGTGGCAGTTGGAAATATAATTTTACAAACATAATATTATAAAAAATTCTGTCATATTTCGTAGAACAAAATAGACTCAAATGAAGGCCCCTATATCAATGTCTATGTTGAGGCCCAATGGTGTCAGAGTTGTAAGTCTATAAATCCAGAATGTCTCTTTCTGGGCAAGTTTCAATAGCCTATCCCCACCATGCCAGTTGGCGGGTACTGATTCGATGGCCCTATAAATAAGCCCCGAGGGATCCTCTTTGTGTTTAAGACAAAAATGTTTGGACACATTGTGTGTCATCAGTTTTCTCCATATGCTGCCCATGTGTTCCAGTATACTGGTACGTCCCACATACTGGAGACCACATGGGCACTGTAACATATAAACCACAAATGTTGTTCGACAGTTTATAAATTGCTTCATCATGAAGCTTTCTCCCGTAGCTGTTGATCTAAAATGCATTTTATCAGTTGTGCCTTGTGAACATGCTTTACATGTAAGGCAGATGAAAAAGCCAATCGGTTTGGGTAGCCAGTTGGAATGATTCGTGGCCCCTATGGATTTAAACACACTTGGTGCAAGTCTAGTTTTCATTCATATTCTCTGCCCTCTTAAAAATTACCCTAGGGTGTTGTGGCAAGTGGTCTCTCAACACTGGGTCTTGCTGGAGGAGATGCCAGTGTTTCTTGATTATTGTTTTAATTTGACCAAAATCTCTATTGTATTTCGTGACAAATGGAACCTCATACTACGTACTTTGAGATTTAGCCCTAGTTTTTAATAGATCTTGTCTGTTGAGTAGGCTCGTCTTGTCTATTGCTTTTTCTAAAACACCTTTGTCGTAGTTCCTCTCAATAAATCTCTCTTTTAGTGTTTGTTCTCTAAAAACCGCCTCATCAGTGTAATTCGTGCAGATGTGTCTGAACTGCCCTGATGGGATGTTCTCTATCCACCTACGATGGTGGCAGCTACTTTTTAGGAGATAGTTATTACTGTACAGTTCACTTTCTTAAAATATATCTGTTTTTAATTGATCATTCTCGACATAAATAGTGATATACACTTGTGAAGGGTATATAAGGGCTGCGTATGCTACACGTTCACAGCAAAACCTGACGAAGCATCACATGATGCAAAACGCGTTGTTCAAGCTGGTACGTGTAGCTTTTTGATCGCCGATGGCCACCGTAACCCTCCCAAGCTCTTTGTATCCAGTCCTGTCGACCGGACGCGGGAGCAGGAGCGCACTGAATCTCAGCGCTGGAAGTGACAGCGAGTACCAGAGGCGTCTTTTATGTGTGAGCACACTGTTACTCGTGTTTCTTAACAATAAACTGCATTTTTTCAAACCATTTGTGTGGCTGTCTATCATCCCCATTGGGTTCCTTTGCGAGGACGCTGGTAGTCTAACTACGTGAACACCCCATAGAGAGGGAAAAGACTAAGGAGGAAAACATTTCTACTGAGGAGAGGAGGGATCACAGGCTACAAAGAATTCTCTTTGTGAGAGAGTCTCACACATGTCTGTGTGACTACATTACTCATATTTATACTACACACATCCCCATCACCCTGAGAATTGTGATTTCTCACATTACAGCAATATTACTACTAACCATTGTTCATTTTCATTTTCCTTTTTGCGCTCTGTTTCTATAGTATCAGATTTCCTGAACCTGGCACTTACCATTGACATAGATGCCAATGTGTGATATGTACAGTACAAGGAAGTATTTTATTTTTGAACGCCACGGCTATCAAACATAAATCAAAATGAATAGTGAATCTCCTGACATGAATATACTGTATTGGGTAGCTCTCTTGGCAATTACTATACCAGTGGTGGGCAACATCTATACATCAAGGTCCGTAGGTGCGGCCTTCCAGACCCTAAAAGGGCCACACACAATCTATTGCTATATAACCGCTCCCTATTACGCCTCCTTTTTCTCCATATAACTCCTCCCTATAACAACTTCTATTGCCCCATATTACTGCTCAGAATAACTTATCTCTCACTCTGTGCTGATCTCTCTGTCTCACTCTCCCTCCCTCTGTGCTGAGCTCTCTCCCTCTCCCACTACTCTTTATCTCTCTCCATCTCTCTCCCCTGCTATGGCTCAGCAACCAGCAGTAGGAGGTGCAGAGATGGCTTCCATGGCACAGCAGTGGCATTGATGGGGATGAGACCATGACCTCCAACCGTGTCTGGAGGAAGGTGAAAGCAACTACGAGTGGCCGGATGAGGACTGACGGATTCTCTACACTGATCCCGAGAATATCGTTGTCTGTATCTGTTTGGGTTTCAGGAGAAGGACCTATAAGTTTTTCAGGCTGCATCCCATTCAAAGGGATACTGTTTTGGAGCCTCTTTTGTAGAGGACCTAGTCACATCCAAATTGCAAATCACAATTGTTTATATTGATTTATTTTACATTTTATAGTAGGTTTAGCGTTTGGTGTACCGGTATGTATTTCTGTTTTTTGTTTTGCATTCTTGTCAGTGTCTTGTACTGTACTAAGTGCTATTTTCAGATGCAGAATAAGCATTGAATGTCTTTTTTTTTCTTTTTTTAAACTGCAGCCAGAATTTCGTATCCTACTCCAGGATGATGAGGAGGAATCCCCATCCACCACTGAGGTGATGTCTGACCCTGACCCCTCATCCAGCTCCGACCGAAGGAAGAGGTCACTGCGCACTCCAGGACTTCCGCGACCACCAGACAAGAAGAGGGCCATTAGAGACCATTAGAGGGTTTTTAGTAATAACCTCATGGAGAGGGGCAATGGGAGAGCCGAAATAATAAATAAAGAAAAGTTTTATTAAAATGTTAGGAGATAAATGTTTAAACAATTATAAAGAAATCATACTTTTTATGTTTTTGGAAAAGATGAATGAAAGTGTGCAATGGTTCTTACTTTCAATAGGGCATTATTTAAAAAGATGTTGAGCAGCACCAAGTTTCTTCACAAGTGAAAGTGTTAATGCTTCTCCAACATAACTAGATCTATTGTTCTATTGTTCGCTTGCGCAAACCATGTGCAGGGCTTTTTTTTTAAAGTGTAAATATAGGAATTAATTAAAATGGGCTGAAGAAGTCGCTTAGCTTTAAGAGATCTGAAGCTGGGGGGAATTTTGGTTTTAATCTCTGTGCACCGAAATTAGATTAGGGCCTGTTTTTTGTGTGTGTGCACTATCAGCACTGTATGAAAAAAACAAAATAATGGTAAACTTCTAAATAAAGTTCTGTATTTAATTACAAGGCCATATTTTTTAATAAGTTGAAGTTGAAAAATCCAAATTCTCCTTATAATCATGCCCCTCACATTTCGGTGCATGCTACTGTACCAACACAGTACTGTAGCTGTCTCCACCTGTTACCAGGCCTGTCATTGATCGTACCCTCCACATCAGGAGCAGAGGCTGGACACAATGGAAAGAAAAAGTGAACTTAGTTTGGAAAGGATGGAACAAATGGCGAGAGTCATGGCGGGTCTCTATTCATTTATCGGTACACAGCAGCTCTTTTAGATGGACTTCTACTTCTGAAGCAGTTTAAATGCACTACTGCAGAATTGAAGACCATGAAAGACACAATCAATGGACTTTTACGGCATCAGAGAACTGTGAGCTGGACTGTGAATGAAACTGATGACTAAAACATGACTTCAAATATATACAGTTTTTATACAGCAATGTGTTTTTTTGTCATTGTTTAATCCTTGTTTTCATCCTTTTTTGCAGATTCAGCAGGCTGATCAACATCAACACCTTGTTCATGTAGGAAACACATCCAGCGCTAATGGATAATTAACTGTACCGCGCATGCATACAAATTCAATTAAATGCATATGTGTTCCATGCAGTTTACATAGAACATGCAGGCGCACAGACACAGAAGCACAGTATAATTAATGCATCTATTCTCTATTATTAATAAATAACAATCTCACAATTATTTTACAAGTGAAACTGTACAAGAAACAGCCAGGAGATGTCATTTATTTTTTTATCATTGTTTAATCCTTGTTTTCATCCCTTTTTACAGATTCAGCAGGCTGATCAACGTCAAAACCTTGGTCATGTAGGAAACACATCCAGTAATAATTAATAAGTAAGGTAATCTATGCGTTCTATTCAACTGGCAAAACCTGTACCGTGCATGTGCACAAATGAACCACATATGCGTTCCATACAGTTCACATACCCGTAGAATGTGCATGTGCACAAATTCAATGAACCGCATATGCGTTCCATGCAGTTTACATAGAACACGCATGCGCATAGATACAGCAGCACAGTGTAATTACTGCATCTATTTTGTCTCGATTATTAATAAATAACAATCTCACAATTATTTTACTGGTAAAACTGTACTAGAGACAGCCAGAAGAAGATGTTGGTTGAAGAAGATTGTATTATTGCACAAAGTCTTTGTTATTTATCTCTAAGCTCTAATATACTCTAATAAAAATGTCACACTTGAAAAATACTTTTTAGTCATCTGAAGTTTTTATGGGAATAAGTGGTAGGTTACATTGCATTTATATTAAAGACACACTAGCACACCCTATTGTTACTGCAGAGTACTACGGCTGCTGCAAAACTCCATTTTACAGTTATGGGCAGCAACATGCAAATAAATGTTGGGGTGTTACACTTGGTTTTGTGCAGCACTGAAAACAGTAAGTCCAGTTACATCTGTATGTCACAGGTATTACTGCTGTAAAGCGCTATGTACACGGATGACCTCCAGCGATTTTGCCAAAAGAAAATATGTAGTGGCAGATCTCAGGCAGCATAATGGGTCCCAAGCTGTTCGTTACAGAGGAGTGTCCAAAGTCACTCCCCACAATGCTTTGCATCCACTGTGACACGGCATTGTGGAGTGTGACTTTGGAAGTTCCTGCAGTTATTGACATCTCTACCATCCATGTTGTCTGCACACACCTAATGTGCAGTTTGGGACCTTAAGTGTGTGTTCTTCCCAGGAGCTTAGGGCACTGCCTGGGATCGATCACACAGCTTTGTTAGCGATAGTCTGATGAGAATTTATTAATCAGCGGTTCACAGAACAAATCTTTTCTAGCAGGGGGTGCACAATGTTAAAACATTGGGAACCACTGATCTATTGAGATATATATATATATAAAATTCTGTAGGTTAGCAGATAGATACCACCATCTGATCTGGTTGTCTACTGTACTAGTATAATAGCCAATCAGTTCCAGTTGGGTGAACACTGATAGGTTACCTGTGTGTCTTGGGTGTATATGCTACATACTTGGTATACTAGGTTGCCATAGAGATACCATCTTTTGACCTGTCTCTACTTTGTATTAGTATACCAGTCAAACTATTCCAGTTGGTTTAATGCATTAGGTTACCTATGTTGGGTATATACAGGTATGTTGGCATAGAGATCATTTTTCAATTTCAATTTTTTTTCGTTATAGTATTTTAGCTACCTAATTATTTGTATATTGTTATCATTTGAAGCATTGTTCATGTTTTATTATATTACTTCAGTATTTCCCTGCTTATTTTGATGTTTTTTCCCCCCATAATTTGAAAAAGAAAAAAGATTAAAAATGTTTTGTTTTTTTTAAATTGAGTTCTCGATAAACCAAAACCACTTTCTTTTTGTAGAATCGAACCACCAGTGAAAGTGCTTACCCTTAGTTAATATACACTTTTATACTGTAGCATCTGTGGAATGCTCATTAAATGTTTTTAGGAATTATATATTGGGTTTAGTATAGGGAAGGTATAGGGACATTTAGGGACATTTTATGAAAAACAGTATTAGGGACATTTTATGAAAAAAAAAAAAAGTATTTGAGACATACAGCATGGACCCATATTTTCAAGCTGTTTGCATTCTGTGCCTGAAGGTGTTTTAAGAAAAGTATGGCCCTTAATCTCATACTGTAATATAACATGCTGGTTTTATGTATGAAAATTAAGATTATCTTTTCTAACAGATAAAAACTTTTGTATACATTTTTCTACAATAAAATAATACATTCTCATATTTTGTTCACATATTAAATAAATGATGGTGACTAAAAATGTCACAAACCCTCAACTGTGTAGCATACACCAAATAAAAATATCACGTGTGAGCACATTCACATGTCCCAGACAGGTCTGCAACCCTGCTTGTCATCATTATTTCCTAGCATATGATGCTTCCAATGCAGCTAGGGATTTGGGGAAATGATATGCAAATGAGCACACAATGTCACCTTTTGCTTCAAATCCATTTTATTTACTGCAACTAAAGTTTTATCTCACATATCTACTTAACAGTGCATCTAACAGATAGCTTGGATGTGTTTAGATCTGCTCTAGTCTGGTTATATGAGCGTATGACAAGTTACATTATGTGATGCCCAAGGAATAGACTACTCCTGTTACATAAAAGTCAAAAGGCACTTTTTAATCCATTCACTTTAATGGGCCAAAAGGTGCTTTACGACTTCTCCCTTATGTGAAGACTCTCATTATCTCAGGCACCAATGGCTCTGTAAACTACAATTAAATATCGTTTGTAAAGGGTGGTAAACAACATTTTGTAAGATGGGCAGCCACCCTCAAAATGTAATTATTTGGTGCCCTGGGTCGTGTCTTAGTTTGTGCCTTTTGGCCTACACTGGGAGAATTAGGAAGAATTTGTGATTCAGAAAATAGTCTTAAAAGTCCTAAGGAAGATTTGATTAGTTCAAGGGGAGGGGGGGTGGGGGGGAGGATAGCAAGATATTGTAATTATATAAGAAAAGTTACAGGTCTGAAAAATTAAAAGAAAGGATTTGAAGTTCAAAAAAAGTAATATTTGTGGTTGATTCTAACTGATAGTTGTGGCATCAGGACAAATGCAGATGATTGTGGAAAGAATAGCTTTTACATTGTACCACATGCAAAACCGTGAATAACTTTTCATATGTCTAGCAAAACTGAGAGAAATGATAATTAATCAGCACACATCACAAAGTACAGTAAATATAGGAGATTTATTAACCAGTGTGTTCTCTCTGGCACCTGAGCCGTTAATGCATTTCACTAACGTTTTGGTCACATGATCCTTTAGCAAGGTATTAAGGATTGAAATGTTGGTAATATTGCTGCTCCCATGGACTGACTTTGGATTAACTGTAATGAGGTTGGCACCGTTTACATGTTTTATCAGATATATATGTATGTATGTATGTCTTTATTTGTATAGCGCCATAAAATGTACATAGCGCTTCACAGTAGTAATACATGTCATATAAATAACAAATATAAATAACAGATCATGGGAATAAGTGCTTCAGACATACTGTAAAAGTAACATTAAGGAAGGAGTCCCTGCTCCGAGGAGCTTACAATCTAATTGGTAGGTAGGGAGAACGTACAGAGACAGTAGGAGGGAATACTAGTAAGTGCGTCTGCAGGGGGCCAAGCTTTGTGTCATGTGTCCATGATTATCCAGTGCTACTCATATGCTTCTTTAAGCAGATGTGTCTTAAGGTGGGTCTTAAAGGTGGATAGCGAGGGGGCTAGTCGGGTATTGAGGGGAAGGGCATTCCAGAGGTGTGGGGCAGAAAGTGAGAAAGGTTTAAGGCGGGAGAGAGCTTTAGATACAAAGGGGGTAGAAAGAAGACATCCTTGAGAAGAACGCAAGAGTCGTGATGGTGCATAGCGAGAAATTAGGGCTGAGATGTAATGAGGGGCAGAAGAATGTAAAGCTTTAAAAGTGAGCAGTAGAATTGAGTGTGAGATACGCGATTTAATCGGAAGCCAGGAGAGGGATTTCAGCAGGGGAGACGCTGAGACAGATTTAGGAAAGAGTAGAGTGATTCTGGCAGCAGCGTTTAGGATAGATTGTAGGGGAGATAGGTGAGAGGCAGGAAGGCCGGACAGCAGGAGGTTGCAGTAATCGAGACGTGAGAGAATGAGGGCCTGAGTCAGAGTTTTGGCAGTTGAGTAACAGAGGAAAGGGCGTATCTTTGTGATATTGCGGAGGAAAAAGCGACAAGTTTTAGAAACGTTTTGAATATGAGAGGAGAATGAGAGAGAGGAATCAAGTGTGACCCCTAGGCAGCGTGCTTGGGCTACTGGGTGAATGATCGTATTTCCAATAGCAATGTGGAAGGATGTAGTAGGGCCAGGTTTGGGAGGTAGTATAAGGAGCTCTGTTTTTGCCATGTTAAGTTTTAGTCGGCGGATGGCCATCCAGGATGATATTCCAGAGAGGCATTCAGAAACTTTGGTCTGTATAGCAGGTGTAAGGTCAGGGGTTGAAAGGTAAATTTGTGTGTCGTCAGCATAGAGGTGATATTTAAACCCAAAAGATGTGATTAGGTCACCTAGAGAGAGTGTGTAGAGAGAAAAGAGACGGGGTCCCAGGACAGAGCCCTGGGGTACCCCCACAGAGAGATCAATAGAGGAGGAGGAGATGTTAGCAAAAGAGACACTGAAGGTACGATGGGAGAGGTAAGAGGAGATCCAGGATAAAGCTTTGTTCCGAATACCAAGAGTATGGAGAATGTGAAGGAGAAGAGGGTGGTCCATGGTGTCGAATGCTGCAGAGAGGTCGAGTAATATGAGCAGAGTGTAATGACCTCTGTCTTTGGCAGCGTGGAGGTCGTCAGTTATTTTAGTGAGGGCTGTTTCAGTAGAGTGAGCAGTGCGAAAGCCAGATTGTAGAGGGTCTAGTACAGAATAGGTGTTGAGAAAGTGTAGCAATCGAGAGAATACCAGACGTTCAAGGAGTTTGGAGGCAAAAGGCAGGAGGGAGACAGGTCGATAGTTAGAAGGACAGGTAGGGTCAAGCTTGCTGTTTTTGAGTAATGGTATAACGGTTGCATGCTTGAAGGATGAAGGAAAGGTACCAGAGTAGAGGGAAGAATTAAAGATCTGTGTGAGCATAGGGATTATAGAAGGAGCAAGAGGTTTTAGGAGATGGGAGGGAATGGGATCAAGAGGGCAAGTGGGCAAGTGGTAGAGGGAGAAGAGGAGATCAGCAGTGATACATCCTCCTCCGAGATAGCAGAAAAAGAGTCAAGAAAGACAGGAGGAGAGTTGGGAAGCATTGTGGGATGGGAGGAGGCAACAGATGGGATGTTCTGCCGTATGGACTCCACCTTTTTCTTAAAAAAGTCACCAAAGTCCTGAGGTGAGATGGAGGAAGAAGAGGACGCAGCTGAGGGTGGTCTGAGTAGAGAGTCAAAGACAGAAAAGAGACGGCGTGGGTTAGACTTGTGTGTGTTGATTAGTGATGAAAAGTAGGTTTGTTTAGCCTGAAAGAGGGCAGAGTTGAAACAGGATAGTATAAATTTGTAGTGAATGAAGTCTGCGAGCGTATGAGATTTCCTCCAGAGGCGTTCAGAGGAACGAGTGGAGGAACGCAGCATGCGTGTGTGGGAGTTTAGCCAGGGTCTGGGGTTAGAAGGGCGAGGACGGCAGAGAGAAAGTGGGGCATGAAGATCAAGAGAGGAAGATAAGGCAGAGTTGTAGTTCCTGACCAGGTTGTCAGGGCCTGAAGCAGAACTGAGAGAGGAGAGGGAGCTGGTAGGTTAATAGTTTCTGCAAAAACGAGGGCGAGATGGAGATGGAGAGAAGCGAGAGAGAGAAAATGAGATGAGGTGATGGTCGGAGAGAGGAAAAGGGGAAATGGAGAAATCGGAGAGAGAGAAGTTCTTAGTGAAAACCAGGTCTAAGTAGTGGCCATCCTTGTGGGTGCTGGCTGCAGTCCACTGTTGAAGGCCAAAAGAAGAGGTTAGAGAAAGAAAGCGGGAAGCCCAAGGGAGAGAGGGGTCATCAATGTGGCAATTGAAGTCCCCAAGGAGAAGAACAGGGGAGTCTGAGGAGAGAAAGAAAGAGAGCCAGGATTCAAAGTGAGAGAGAAAGGCAGAAGGGGGATGAGTAGAGGAAGGTGGGCGATAGATGACCGCCACATGGACTGGGAGAGGAGAGAAGATCTGGACTGTGTGAGCCTCGAAGGAGGGAAAAGCAAGAGAGGTCGGAATAGAAACTGTTCTGTAACGGCAGAGAGAGGAGAGCAGGAGCCCCACGCCTCCACCCCTGCCACCAGGGCGTGGAGTGTGGGAGAAGGAAAGGCCACCATAGGAGAGGGCAGCTTCCAGAGCAGAGTCAGACTGAGTGAGCCAGGTCTCAGTTATAGCAAAGAGAAGCAGGGAGTGAGAGAGAAAGAAGTCATGCACAGAGAGGAACTTGTTAGAGAAGGAGCGAGCATTCCAAAGGGCACAGGAGAAAGGGAGAGAGGAGGGAGGGTGGCAGGGGATGGGTATGAGGTTGGAGGGGTTTACACCAGAAGGAGTAGAAGTTGCATGTGGAAGGCGAGGACGAGAGCAAGTAGAAATAAGGCAGGGACCAGGAATGGGAGAGATATCCCCAGAAGCAAGGAGGAGAAGCATGGACAGAAAGAGAATGTGTGAGGATGATTTGTAGGGGTGTGTTTTAGTGCAGGCGACATAACTGTGTGGTGACAGAGGGCGCAGGTAAGAGAGGAGTTCATGTGAACTGAGAAGTGGTGAAGTAAGGAGAGATGGCGAAATATGAATAGAGTTAGAGACATGATGAGGCTGGTGGAAGGAAGTGCATAATTTGAAAATAAGTGCGGTTACAGCAAATATAAAAAGTAAAGGTGGCATCACAGCAATAGTAATGTGTTGAGATGTGCAGTGTGGGATGATAACCTCCTTTCCAGCGTAGTTCAAATGCAGGAATCAGAAGCAGTAGATTGTGTCCACTTTTTCCACTTCTTTTTGAACTTCCCTTTTTAAACTTCCATACTACTTTAAAGATTTCCCATTTTTAAACTTCCATACTACTTTAAAGATTTCCCATTTTTAAACTTCCATACTACTTTAAAGATTTCCCCTTTTTAAACTTCCATACTACTTTAAAGATTTCCCCTTTTTAAACTTCCATACTACTTTAAAGATTTCTACTTAAAAGCATTTCTGCTTAAGAGCAAAGGCTGCAAGCAGCAATGGCTGTTGTAAGTTTACTTATATACATTTAGAAAGTCACCTGGTTGGTACAACAAACTTAATTAGCACATGTGAGGGTAGTTAAACCAAATTGTTTTTCAAAGGTGTTGTCTTGCACAAGTGTGAAAGATGAATTAAATTAAGGCAATAGGGGGATGATTTCCACACAGACAATTTGAGATGTTTTTACCTAAATTGAACTAAAATTAGCTAAATAGACAGCAGGGTATGAGGATTGCAGGACACACAGACACTTTGAGATGTTTTTACCTATTAATTCTTTGCTTCTGTAGCCCCCTTTCCCCGTGACTAAGGGAACTACGTGTGCTGCCTTTACCTCACAGAAAGCCTAAACCTCCGCCGCTGGGAGCCTGGGGTATGCTTTCATTCTTCTTGGTGCAGCGCTTCCACCTGGGAGGGATCCTAGCTCTGCAGGATAACCCCTCACAGGAACCAATACAATAATAGTAATACACACCATGCAGGTATAGTTTAACAGTTTACTCACAAGCCCTAATAATAGCGCACTATAATCAACCTTTCCACAATGCAATGCCCCCCTACACTGTACGCACCCCGGTGAGATCCCCCAAAGTACTGAGGTGCCCTGGGCACCTAACCACCCAGTGTCCACAGAGCCAAACCTGTCCAAAGTGTGTGGAGTAGCACTACCCACTGTGGATGGCCGTTGGTGCACGTGGGTACCTTTCTGGTCTCTGTCCAGACCATGGTATATGGACAATGATGGGTCCGCAGGCTGATCCTACGACACGGTCTACCGGATCCTCTCTCCGCCGGATGCGTCCACCTCTTGAGGGAGCTCCAACTGGAGGGTGCCCCTTAATGTCTCTCAGGATATGTGCCTGTGGTCTGGTCCCAGACTGCAGGCCGTGCACACCGCGTGGCGTCTGTCACCAGTGCACTAACACAATAAGTGCTATTGGGGAAGCATCCCTAGCGCGCCAAATGTATCTATCCCTGCTCTGCATGGATCCTTCATCCCTATTGGCTGTGCGCCCCCATGTGGTGCATGCCCTGGAGCATGCTGGGACTCATAGACCCATGCGGGCTGCCTGTAATGGCTGCCACATTCCCACTGTACTGTGCATGCACAACCTATTAAATTGCGCATGCGCAAGAATCAAGATGGCTGCCGGCTGTGCCGCTGGTCCGTGCGGAGCCTTGGCGACTCGATTGCCACTCAGCCCTCTCCCACCCGCACAGAGGTGAGCGGGGAGCTGGGCTACACTTCTCTAGTCAGAATGACTTTTTTTAATGCTGCTGCTAAACCAAATCATTACATTTCAAGAATTTTTCTTCCACATGCCAGGTGCTTTGATTTCCCACTTATTTTTCTTCCTCATTAGTCATAACCTTTGACAGGATTCAGGCAAACACAGGAAGGGAAGTAAATCTTGCAGATGAAATAGAAATGTCTGCACTTTGGCTCTGTTTACTTCAAGAACAGAAACAGGTCAGCGTTCACAAACATGTTGTATGTCAGGCTGAGTGATGGGTGATCAATCTTGAAATATAATTGGTTCAAAATAAAATGTTGGTAGTGGTATTTTTATGCTCACAGTATTTTATTGAATCTACCATTTGGATAAGTAAAAGAAAGTAATAAAGTCAGCAAACTGTACCCAGTTTTATAAATCAAATTATTTGTTGACATAGCCTTTTTCACAGCCCTTCTCATCGTGTCTAAACAGATTCCTGTTATTCTATAACACTCCAGACTTTTTTGCATTCTTACGGCTTTTGTGGGAGTGTAAACAGTGGTGTAATGTATTCTTGTGCTTTAAGTTAATGCTTATTACACAATTTGTAAGGCGTTAAAAAGGTAAAGGGGCCTACATATAAAAGGACTGTAAGACTGCATTTCTGTGTATCAAGGTTCATTTCGCCACTCTTGCCAAGTGTGTATCACCTTGTGTTTTGTACAAATGATTACAGGAGGAATCACTACACATAAGATGTAAAAAAACCTCTGCTTCTGGGAGCATCATTTTTTTCCTTTTTTATATACGTCACAATTCTATGCCAAGTCTTATTATTATTATTATTATTCTGTGGTGCTGTGCCTACAGTATCTCTTATCAGTAGTTCATACCAAGCTCATGAAAAGAGAATAGCCAGTGTATTAATGTAGTGATGCAAATTCAATAGCAAAGAAAGTGTGTTTTGGTGCATTGCGCTGTTTTTAGAGCAAAGTTGCGTCAAATATTTTTAAAAGTTCCTTTCTGGTGCAGATTGTTCGAGAGAAGAAAGTTACAAAACCTTGGTAGTTACAAAAACTTGGCAGATTTTCTAAATGGGGAAAAAGTGATGCGCAGAGTTGATACATCTCAGTTTTTTATTCACAAAATATTTTACCATGAAAATAATACATTGAGTTACCTCTCATTTTTAAGTATGTCCAGGCCACAAAGTAAAGTTGATAACATTATAAATTACAGTCACTGTACAAACATGGTTAAAGAAGGAAACAGCCGAGGTCTTGAAGTAACTTTGTAAGCGGATTTGAGGGACTCGGGTAAATGGTGCCAGCAGTGAGGTGATCTGTACGAGAAGGACGAGTGACTTGATTCTTTATTGATCCATGGGACTATAAGCAGGTTTCTGGAGGAGGATCTAATTTTTATGATTTCTTTTTGATGGTGGAGGGAGATCTTGGCCTCTCTATAGCTGGCACCAGCACATCATAATTTGATAAAGCATTGAGATTTACAGTATGGAAGGAGTGCAGTAAGAATTTGTAATTATGAGGCGGAAATAAGGAGATACGTGTTGTGTACAGAAGAGGTGAGAAGCCTGCTCAGATAATTGGGTAAGTTGTCCAGAAAGTATTTGCAGATGAGACAGGAAAAATGTATATTTCACCTGGACTCAAGGGCTAGGCAACCTAGTTTAGTTAACATATCACAATGGTGCGTGTTGAAGTTACATAGTAAGGTAAAACAACATTTTGAGTGATTAAAGAATGTCATGTGTGCTGAGGTGAATTTGATGTGCTGTATCATACACTACATCCCCATAGTCAATTGCTGTGCAACGCGCTTTCTGACCAATGGACTTAGGCAGGATTTATTTCTATAAAGTACGGCCAGTTTGGCATAGATTTTGGATTTCAGTTTGTCAACATGCAACCCATATGTTAAATTGGAATCAAGCTACATACCCAAATATTTAAAGCTAGGAACTGAGGAAAGATTAGTGTTAGAGCTACATAGTTACATATTTACATAGTAGATGAGGTTGAAAAAAGACATGTGTCCATCAAGTTCATATGCTAAATTTAGGCAACAGATATGTTATCCTATATCTATACTTACTTATTGATCCAGAGGAAGGCAAACAAAAAACCCCAGTGACATCTCATCCAATTAAGTCTCATAAGGGGAAAAATAAATTCCTTCCTGACTCCAAGAATTGGCAATCGGATTACTCTCTGGCTCAAAATCCTTCCCATGTTTACTTATTTGGTATATCCCTGTATACCTTTCCTTTCTAAAAAGACGTCCATATATCATATCTTCCATCACAGTCTCCATACTATAAGTAAAGCATTCCACATTTTAACTGCCCTTACTGTGAAGAACCCTATCCTTTGTTGCTGGTGAAATCGCCTTTCCTCCAACTTTAAGGGATGACCCTGAGTCATTTGTACTGTCCTTGGGATAAATAGTTATTTTGAAAGCTCCTTGTATTGTCCCAGAATATATTTGTATATAGTTATCATATCTCTTGTTAGATGCCTCTTTTCTAATGTAAATAAATCTAATTTAACAAGCCTCTCCTCATAAATTAGTGTCCATCCCCTTTATTAATTTGGTGACTCTTCTCTGCACTCTCTCTAGTTCCATAATGTATTTTCTAAGGAGTGTGCCCAAAATTGTACTCCATATTCAAGGTGTGGTCTTACTGTAACAATGGTATTTGGGACCAAGACTAAATTTGTAAAGCTTCCAGCGACTGAGCTCCAGATTAGAACCAACGCTAACACCACCCTAACACCTGTCACTAGTTTTAAATACCTGGGCTTATGGTTTGACTCCCACTTAACATTCGGGATGCACATTGATACCCTGACAACCAAGACCTATGCCAAACTAGGGGTACTTTACAGGAACAAATCCTCCCTAAGTCTCCTGGTCAGAAAGCGTATCGCACAGCAGATGCTAATGCCAATTATTGACTATGGAGACATAGTATATGGCTCGGCTCCTCAAACCCACCTTAGCAAACTTGACACCCTCTACAATTCAATTTGTCGTTTTGTTCTCCAATGCAACTACAACACACATCACTGCGAAATGCTCAAAGAACTAGATTGGTCAACACTAGAGTCTAGACGCAAAGTTCACCTTTCCTGTCTTGCCTTTAAATTCTTCATGGGCAAGCTACCCAGCTACCTGAACAAGCTCCTCACCCCTACCACATGCAGCACCTATCACCTGAGATCAGACTCCAAAAGACTATTCATGGTCCCAAGGCTCAACAAAGTATCCGGACATTCCTCCTTCTCCTTCCGCGCACCCCAAAACTGGAACAACCTACTAGAGACTCTCACATCCACCACCAGATTAAGTTCTTTCAAATCTAAGGCTGTCTCACATTTTAACCTGGTCTGTAACTGTTTCATACGCTCATAATATATATTTTCTTTAACTGTGCACGCAATGTCTTGTATATAATGTATACCCTGTTCATTTATGTAACTGTACTTGTAACCATGTATTATTTGTTTTACTCTGTGCCCAGGACATACTTGAAAACGAGAGGTAACTCTCAATGTATTACTTCCTGGTAAAATATTTCATAAATAAATAAATAAAATGCTTTATAAAGGGGCATAATTATGTTTACTTCCCTTCCATTAATTGCCCGTTTAATGCAAGATAATATGTTGTTTGGCTTTGCAGTTACTGCATGACTTTGGGCACTATTGCTAAGCTTACTGTCTACAAGCACTCCTAAATCCTTCTCTATCATGGATTCCCCCAATCTTTCCCCATTTAATTTGTAAGTCGCCTGTTTATTCTTGCTTCCCAAATGTATAACCTTACATTTATCTGTATTAAACCTCATCTGCTATTTACCTGCCCAAGTTTCCAGTCTCTCCAAGTCCTTCTGGAGAGAAATTACATCCTGCTCTGATTCTACTACCTTACACAATTTATTGTCATCTGCAAAGATAGAGACTTTGCTCTCGATGCCAACCTCAAGGTCATTAATAAACAAGTTAAAAAGCAGGGGTCCCAGTACCAATCCCTGAGGTACTCCACTCACGACCTTAGCCCAACCTGAAAAAATTCAGTCTATCCTTCAACCAGTGTGTGGAACCATATCAAAAGCCTTTGCAAAATCTTAGTAGACCACATCAGCTGCATTACCCTGGTCTGAATTCCTACTTACCTCCTCAAAGAAACAAATAAGGTTAGTTTGGCATAATCTATCCTTTATAAATCCATGCTGACTATTACTAATAATTTTGTTTTCCATTAGGTTTTCTTGAATATTATCCCATATTAAACCTTCAAGTAGTTTCCCCACTATTGAAGTTAGGCTTACAGGTCTGTAATTCCCCGGTTGTGATCTAGCTCCTTTTTTAAATATAGGCACCACATCTGCTTTATGCCAATCTTGTGGTACTGAGCCTGTGGAAATGGAGTCCTTGAATATTAAATGTAATGGTTTGGCTATTACTGCACTTAACTCCTTGAGAACTCTTGGATGTATGCCATCTGGGCCAGGTGCCTTATTTACTTTAACATTTTCAAATTCTTATTAGCTGGTTCTAATCATTGTTATTTGTGCGTCTTGGAACTTCACCTTATGCAAGAACATGGGGCAAAACGTGAAGCAAAGTAAATCGTATAATTTTTACTCTAAACTTACCTTGGTACATAGCCTCCATACTCCCCCAATTGTTTCCAAATTGATTACTTTTCTTTGCAAAATATGGTGCTGCATTTCGCACTAGTTTTATCCCACTTTTGCTGTTTGCAAACTATAGTAAATAGATCCCAATGTGTATAAAATGCCCCATTGGCTCACAATTTCGGTGTGCCAAAAGGAAGAGTTAGAGATGAGTTAAAAGATGTATACTGTATGTCATAATGGAATGTATCACATTCTGAATCTCCAGCATATTTTTCCTTTTTATTAACACCAAGAATATGTGACACAATTAATAATTAATCACTAACTCCTTGTAATTGATGCTTCTGCAGTCTGAAAAAATGGTATGCACCAAAGAGCACATGTTCTGTGTTAATTAATACCCTAGAGTTCTTTGATTTCCACCATTTCTCACATAATTTGAAGGGGCTGTGCCATTAAAATCACAGAAAAAGAGAATTGTACTAGATTATGGGTATTGTCGGGGCTGTGTAATGCCATTGTTGATATATTGTGGAAATTATGATAATTACGACAATCATTAACGACACATTAAAGCAAGTCATAATTGCCTTGTGTTTACATTAACATTCACACTAAAACTATTTCTGCACATTGAATATCGTATAACTATAAAACAGTATTTTATCTCTATACTACCCATGCATGCAATGTACGGTATGAACAATGAAGTCAAATTGAACTATAATTAGATAGTCAGTGCTTGGAATATTGCCAAGCCTGTGGATAAATAGCAGTGGTTGGCTTAGAGATAAGTACATCCCACTTAAAATCCTTAATGATAGACACCCAAGGAATTAATGTAGAAATGTGACCAGAATAGCAACATGATAGTATTCATATTGAAATACTCTAAAGGAAGACTGTATTTCAGCAAACTATACATCTGTTTTCATTGCACGTAGGTCTTTACGAAGTGTTTGGCTCCCTCGGCTTTTATTATAGAAATATAATATATATACAAATATAATTACTCATCTTTTTTACATATATATATATATTAGGATAGGCCACAGCAAATGCAGAGATTTTATTTATCTTTTTTGAAAACCTGCCTTAGATTGTTTAAAAAAAAAAAAAAAAACAAGTACTATGTAATGTTTTGTAAACTTGTGTAGAATCTGTGAGGGTTTTTCATGAAACTGCAATAGTGCAGATCGGGAGAACTATTATATGGAAACTCCCACTGACCTCAGTGGTCTCTGTGCAATAGTGCCCCAATTGGCGCAGTCTCAGTTTAACGAATAATCCATGTGGGTTTACATGTGAGGGTTTATTCATTTTATATATGAGTTTCACTTTGTGGGACAGCATCATATTAAGTGGTACCCTTCTGGTGGTCCTATGATGTTGCTGCAATGTCATAGGTGTTTTACTTGTTTCTAGGGAGACCACAACCTCAACTCTCAAGGAGTTGAGATCCTGATCAGAATGAATGAGAAGCACTTCTGTGCCTGACATCAGCGGACCAGGTTCATGATACTCCATATACAGATTATGAAATTATTAGTGATGAGGCTGGAATATTAACTGGGAGTGGATACATGTTTTTTCTATCAGATTTCCTTATGTAAAGCTGAATTATTTATTGTAGTTTAGATATAAATTAATGTTTATTGGCTTAGGGTCCTGAAACCTTTTTTCTTACAAGACGCCACTGGTTGCCATGATAATAAAAAAGTTACCATAAAGGCAATTTATAGAAAAAGAAGTTAGAAGTGAAACGATATATTTATATAATTCACTAGCTGAGAGACCCGGCGTTGTTCCTGCTTCTCTCTCTCTCTCTCCTCTCTCCTCCCCCCTCTCTCTCTATCTCTTTCCCTGTCTCCACCCTCCCTCTCTTCCCCCCTCTCCCCCTTCCCCTGTCTCCCCCCTCTCTCTCTCTCTCCCCTCTTCCCCTGTCTACCCCCTATCTCTTCCCCTGTCTCCCCCCTCTCTGTTTGTCCCCCGTTGCAATCAATCCAGCTCCCCCCCCCCTTTACAGGTCCGGTCCCTCCCCCCCCATTTACCGGTCCGGTCCCCCTACCCCTTTCCAGCTCCGTTCCCCCCTCCTATACAGCTTCATGCAGTGTGTGTGTGTGTGTGTGTGTGTGTGTGTGTGCGCGTCAGTCAGTGTGTGTGTGTGTGTGTGCGTCAGTCAGTGTGTGTGTGTGTGCGTCAGTCAGTGTGTGTGTGTGTGTGTGCGTCAGTCAGTGTGTGTGTGCGTCAGTCAGTGTGTGTGTGTGTGTGCGTCAGTCAGTGTGTGTGTGTGTGTGTGTGTGTGTGTGTGTGTGTGCGTCACTCAGTCAGTGGGTGTGAGTGTCAGTCAGCCAGTGGGTGTGGGTGTGGGCGTCAGTCAGTGTGTGTGTGTGTGTGTGTGTGTGTGTGTGTGTGTGTGTGTGTGTGTGTGTGTGTGTGCGTCAGTCAGTGGGTGTGTGTGTGTGCGTGCCAGTCAGTGGGTGTGTGTGTATGTGCGCGTCAGTCAGTGGGTGTGTGTGTGTGCGCGTGTCAGTCAGTGGGTGTGTGTGCATGCGCGTCAGTCAGTGGGTGTGGGTGTGTGCGCGCGCGTCAGTCAGTGGGTGTGTGTGTGCGCGCGTCAGGCAGTGGGTGTGTGTGTGTGCGCGTCAGTCAGTGGGTGTGTGTGTGCGCGTCAGTCAGTGGGTGGGTGTGTGCGCGCGCCAGTCAGTGGGTGTGTGTGTGTGCGTGCGCCAGTCAGTGGGTGTGTGTGTGTGCGTGCGCCAGTCAGTGGGTGTGTGTGTGTGCGTGCGCCAGTCAGTGGGTGTGTGTGTGTGCGTGCGCCAGTCAGTGGGTGTGTGTGTGCGCGTGCGCCAGTCAGTGGGTGTGTGTGTGCGTGCGCCAGTCAGTGGGTGTGTGTGTGTGTGCGTGCGCCAGTCAGTGGGTGTGTGTGTGCGCGTGCACCAGTCAGTGGGTGTGTGTGTGCGCGTGCGCCAGTCAGTGGGTGTGTGTGTGTGCGCCAGTCAGTGGGTGTGTGTATGTGTGCGCGTCAGTCAGTGTGTGCGCGTCAGTCAGTGTGTTTGTGCGCGTCAGTCAGTGTGTTTGTGCGCGTCAGTCAGTGTGTGTGTGCGCGTCAGTCAGTATGTGTGTGTGTGTGTGTGCGTCAGTCAGTGGGTGTGTGTGTCAGTCAGTGGATGTGTGTGTGCGCGCGCCAGTCTGTGTGTGCGCGTCAATGTGTGTGTGCACGCGCCAGTCTGTGTCCGCGCGTCAGTGTGTGTGCATCAGTCAGTGTGTGTGTGTTTCAGACAGGCAATTCGTGTGTCAGTCAGTTTGTGTTTGTTGTTGTGTGCCCCCCCATCTGCTTTTTTCCTCCTTGTGGGGTGGTGATAGCTGCTGGCACCACCCGGCTTCCCGGCCCGGCCGGGGGAAAGGGGGGCATGAGGTACCTGGCTGCTGGTGCTCCCGGCGGTAGTACTGTATGTGAGGCGGCGGCCATCACGTGTGAGAGGCGGCAGCGTCGGTTACTCGGCGGTAGGCGGTGAGAGGTGAGGTGGAGGTGGAGGGTGTTTGAGGTGAGGCTGTGGCGCCGAGGAGCGTGCGCTGCTGGCCCCATGGTTCAGAGGCTGGGATTTGCTGTGGGGGGGGATGTGGGGAGAGGTGAGGCTGGGGCGCCGCTGGCCGTGGGTAGCGGTGCAGAGGCTGGGGTTTGCTGGGGGATGTGGGGAGAGGAGGTGGAGAGGAGGTGGTGGCGGCACCGAGGAGCGGGCAGCGTTATTACCAACAGGTGAGTGTGACCAATGAGGCGTGCGGGGCAGGGCTGGTCCACGGACCAATCTGATTGGTCAGTTGGTCTGTCACTCACCCTCTGGCCAATCAGATTGGCCTTTGGGACAGACATACAACGTTTTGAGAAATATATAGATAGATATAAAGATATACGTAACATGTCACTTTTAACTTATGCTGCCTGAAAGCATTAGCAGAACAGGCCCAAATAAATGAGATTTGGGGGTCCTTAGCCACAATATGGCGTTTTAATGGAAAAGTTCTGACTCCTAACAGTGAGACTACATTGAAATCAGTGAGTCGACTCAAAATCAGTGAGTGTTGACAGGTCTACATTAGCCTGTTGCAGAAATGATATATTAGTCTATTTTCCCAAATGATTATTGAATTAGTTCAGTGGCTAAGCAACTGATTCCATGCACATGAGCATCAAAAAATTTGTATGCAGAGAAGCTTCAAGATGATTGGTGCTGAATACCACATCAACATTTGGCACCATACCCAGGATAAGGTCTACAGATACTGTAATAAGCATCAGGGCATTGTAGAAATGCGAGTAGACATATGTTCTGACTGACTTAATTGGAATCTGTTTTATCCAATAGCATGTTAAGGTCATGACCGTGTTTGTGCACAGTGCTGTGGTTCATTTTGCTTCACTGTGCTGACAGGATGAAATTGAGATAAGTTCCCTTTTCAGAATCCTTTGGTGAACAGCTAGTGGAAATATACGTTATACAAACATTTGATTGAAAGAATTCTTTATTTCTGTAAACAACATGTGCTCTTCCTTCTGCCTTTATTCAAAGTGAGACCATGAGTCCAAAGCAGCATAAATCTTCTCTAAAAGCTACATGTACTTGCAGATTGATCTTTTATTTACAGTTCCCCAAATTTCAGAACAGATATTCCACACCTTTCAATCATACAGTAACTCTCCTGTGATTTTTCCAACCTAAAATTAGAAGTGTTATGCATAACAGAGTACTGTACGGTATGTAATTAATTTGGCTTTGATTGAAATAGGCATTGTCTAAGATTCTCTACTATACTAATATTTTAGATTGGGTGATGAATACCGGTGCAGATGTAGACTCAGCTACAGTGGTGAGAAAAAGTTTGCGAACCCTCTAGGAGTTTCACATATTTAAAGCCTAAAATGTTATTAAATCTTTAAGTCCTAATAATAGATAAAGATAACCTGATTAAACAAATAACACAAAAAGATGAAACATTCTCAACATGTATTTATCCACAAATGATTCAACATTCAATATTCATGTGTGAAAAAGTATGTGAACCTTTAGATTCAGTACCTGGTGGCACCCCCTTGGGCAGTAATGGCTTCAACTAAGCATTTCCTTTAACTGCTGGTCAGTCTCTCACATCGGTTTTGAAATTTTTTGGCCCATTCCTCTTTACAGAACTGCTTCAACTCAGTGACATTTAAGGGCTTACGTGCATGGACAGCTCGCTTCACTAGGCCATTCTAAAATGCGGAATTTCTTCTTCTGCAGCCATTCTTTTCTTGATCTGCATGCATGTTTTGGATCATTGTCTTGCTGCATTACCCACTATCGGTTCAGCTTCACGGACGGATGGCCCCACATTCTCGTCTAGAATCTTTTGATACAATGCAGAATTCATGTTTGTGTCAACCAAACCATCCCACACCCACCCACCATGCTTGATGGTTGGGATGAGGTTCTTCTGTTCGAACGTAGTGTCTGATTTTTGCAAAACAAAACGTCTCTCATTGAGTCCAAAAAGTTCTTCTTTTGACTCTGTCCAGAAAACATTGTTCCAGAAGTCTTGTGGACTTTGGTGAACTTCAGATGGGCAGAAATGTTCTTTTTAGAGAGCAGTGGTTTCCTCCTGGCTATCCTTCCATGAACACTATTCTTGTTCAGCCTTTTTCTGATAGTTGAGTCATGAACACTCATGTGTGACTGTGGTCTTGAACTTTCTCCATTTGTAGACTGTCTTACAGTGAATTGATGGAGCCCCGAATCCTTAGAAAAGGTTTTGTAACCTTTTCTAGACTGATGAGCATTAATAACTGGTTTTCTGAGGTCCTCAGAGATTTCTTTTGATCATGGCGTGACGTGTTTCCAAACACCTGTATGGTGAAGACCAAACTCACAAAGTTTCTGATCTTTATATACCATGGGGCCTCCCAAACTCACACTTGAAGATTTACCTCATTATTTAAACATCTGATTGTAATTATTCCCTTTAATTTAGCTGATAAAACTAGGGTTTTTATTACTTTTGCATACAGGGGTCTGCAACCTCTCAAGGAAGAAGAGCCATTTTATAAAAAATGTCTTTCTTCAAAATATTTCAAGAGCCGCAGCACATGCATGAATATGGCACTCCCACAAACACATATACATTACACACACTAATAGATATAGACTGTATAAGCATTAACATACGAAAAAATATGTGGGGGAATAAAATGCATCTCTCAATAAGTCCCTTAGTTTAGTTTTTTTCCATTGTTTTTCTGTGCAAAACAGTGTCATTTACAAATACATAATACATACTGTACATGATACATACACTACCCCCCAAAAAACACCTACATGACCCCCCCCCCCAAATACACACACACTACCCCACCCCCCAAATACACACATATTATATATATATATATACACACACACACACACACACACACACAGCGGGGGACAGTATACAGTACAGGAGAAAGGCAGGCCAGCAGCTGGGGAGATGTCAGACTTGGGGGCAACAAGAGGCCCGACCAGCGCCTGCCCGACCAGCGCCTGCCGGGCCCTCCCGCAGCCACCGTCAGGATAGTGAGAAAGAGAGGCAACAGCTGGGGATCGGCAACCTGTAGAGAGCCTCAAGTAGGAGTGGAAAGAGCCGCATGCGGCTCGGGAGCCGCAGGCTGCAGATTCCTGATCTAATTCATACATCATTTTGTTTCAAAAGACAAGGAATTGGTTAATATAAACCCTATTGGATATTTAAGAAAAGACTGTTTTTGATTCAAGCAGGTTATCATGGAAAAACATGGAGCTTGGTCCAGATGCACAGCTGCTACCAATAGGGTTAGGGGGTGGAGGGATAAATGTGCTAGGAGTATACCAGATATGTGTCCTTAAAAAGTTGAGTTTTCAGGGAGTTTTTTGAATGACTGCAAGCTGGGGGAGAGTCTGATGGTACGTGGTATAGAATTCAAGAGAGATTGGCAGCACAGAAGAAGTCTTGTAGGCGGGAGTGAGAAAAGATAAAAAGGCAGCAGAGGCAGATGCCTTGAGTAGAACGGATGGTGCTTTTAAAGATATATTTGGGGATGAGGTCTGAAATGTAAGGGGGGCAGCATAGTTGAGAGCTTTCTAAGTCAGAACTAGGGTTGTAATTCTAGAGGATATGGGAGGCCAGTTTAGGGATTTGCATGGTGGAGTAGTGAGTGAAGAAGATGAGTTTGGCAGGAGCATTTTGGATGGATTTACGTTGGGACAGTCTCCCCTGCTGAAATCCCTCTCCTGGCTTCCTATCAAATCCCATAACACACACTCAATTCTATTCCTCTCTTTTACAGCTTTACACTCTTCTGCTCCTCTTACATCTCAGCCCTAATTTCTCGCTTTACACCATCCCGACTCTTGCGTTCATCTCAAGGATGTCTTCTCTCTATCCCTTTTGTATCTAAAGCCCTCTCCCGCCTTAAATCTTTCTCACTGACTGCACCACACCTCTGAAATGCCCTTCCCCTCAATATCCGACTAGCACCCTCTCTATCCACCTTTAAAACCTACCTCAAAACACAGTTTGCTTAAGGAAGCATATGAGTAGCTCCATGGCTGATAAAATTAACACCTCATACATAAACCTTGGCACCTTGCAGACGCTCTTACCAGAATACCCTCCTACAGTCTCTGCACGTTCTTCCGACCAACCAATTAGATTGTAAGCTCTTTGGAGCAGGGATTTCGTTTCCTAAATGGTACTTTTGTCTGAAGCATTTCTCCCCTTTATGTGTAATTTATATTATTTGTTATTTATATGATTGTCACGTGTATTAGTGCTGTGAAGCGCTATGTAAAGACATACATACATACATACATAATACATACAGCCGGACAAGGGGAATGCCAACAAGGACAAGGTTGCAGTAGTCAAGGTGGAACAGGATGTGAGTGAATTAGGATTTTAGTTCCGTCATGAGTGAGAAAAGGCATATCCTAGTAATATTTCAGAGGTGGAGATAGCAGGAGTCGACAAGCCCTCACTAAATTTGAGGAATGAAGGAGAGGGCAGAGTAAAAGATTACCCCTAGGCAGTGGGTTGAGTGTGTTGGTGGCATGGTGGTATTTTTGACAGTGAGGGAGAGTTTAGGTATAGGAGTGTAGCAGGGACTTTCCCCGGTCTAAAAGGCTTCCAAAATATTATTTATTTATTTATTTATAAAATATTTTACCAGGAAGTAATACATTGAGAGTTACCTCTCATTTTCAAGTATGTCCTGGGCACAGAGTAAAACAAATAATACATGGTTACAAGTACAGTTACATAAATGAACAAGGTATACATTATATACAAGACATTGCGTGCACAGTTAAAGAAAATATATTTTATGAGCGTATGAAACCGTTACAGACCAGATTAAAGTGTGAGACAGCCTTAGATTTGAAAGAACTTAAGCTGGGGGTGGATATGAGAGTCTCTGGTAGGTTGTTCCAGTTTTGGGGTGCACGGAAGGAGAAGGAGGAACGTCCGGATACTTTGTTGAGGCTTGGGACCATGAATAGTCTTTTGGAGTCTGATCTCAGGTGATAGGTGCTGCATGTGGTAGGGGTGAGGAGCTTGTTCAGGTAGCTGGGTAGCTTGCCCAGAAAGTATTTGAGGGTGAGACAGGAAAGGTGAACTTTGCGCCTAGACTCTAGTGATGACCAATGTAGTTCTTTGAGCATTTCGCAGTGATGTGTGTTGTAGTTGCATTGGAGAACAAAACGACAAATTGAATTGTAGAGGGTGTCAAGTTTGCTAAGGTGGGTTTGAGGAGCCGAGCCATATACAATGTCTCCATAGTCAATAATTGGCATTAGCATCTGCTGTGCAATACGCTTTCTGACCAGGAGACTTAGGGAGGATTTGTTCCTGTAAAGTACCCCTAGTTTGGCATAGGTCTTGGTTGTCAGGGTATCAATGTGCATCCCGAATGTTAAGTGGGAGTCAAACCATAAGCCGAGGTATTTAAAACTAGTGACAGGTGTTAGGGTGGTGTTAGCGTTGGTTCTAATCAGGAGCTCAGTCACTGGAAGCTTTACAAATTTAGTCTTGGTCCCAAATACCATTGTTACAGTCTTGTCAGTGTTTAAAAACAGTTTGTTTTAGGAAATCCAGCTTTCGAGTCTCAAAAAGTCAGACTGAAGTATGTGTTGAAGGTCAGAGAGGCTATGGCTGTGTGCATATAGAATTGTGTCATCTGCATACATGTGTATTGAGGCTTCCTTACAAGCTGTGGAAAGATCATTAATGAACACTGAGAAGAGTAGGGGCCCCAGAACAGAGCCTTGCGGGACACCACAGGTGATATCCAGGGGGTTGGAGTTAGAGCCTGAGATGGACACATGTTGGGATCTTCCTGATAGGTAGGACTGAAACCAGTTTAAAGCATGTTTCCCTATTCCAGAGCTCTGGAGTTTCTTAAGCAGGATAACATGATCAACTGTGTCAAAAGCCTTTGCAAAATCTAGGAATACTGCACCAGTGAGTTGTCCCTGTTCCATTCCACACTGGATTTCATTGCAAACTTTTAGCAGGGTAGTTACGGTGGAGTGTTTGGGACGAAACCCAGACTGGAATTGGCTAGGGAAATTTGTCTTGGTGTAGAAATCGCTTAATTGGGAGTGGACACATTTTTCCATTACTTTGGATAGAATTGGGAGAAGTGAGATTGGCCTGTAGTTTGAGACAGTGTTTTTGTCCCCACTTTTGAAGATTGGGACAACTCTGGCAGTTTTCCAGGTCTTAGGGATATGGCCTGCAGACAGGATAGAGTTGACTATGGACGCAATTGGTTTGGCAATGGCTGGGGCACCAAGTCGTAGGAACCTAGATCGTAGTAAGTCGGGTCCACATTGGCTGCTTAGTTTTAGTTTGAGGAGCGCTTGTGTAATCTCCTCTTCAGATACTGGGCTAAATTGAAAATTGTGGGCAGTGTTGGGAGGGGGTGGGACTGTAGGGATACTCCCAGGATGAGATTCATGTTATAGCCTGTCTTTTCCTGATGAGTCCTGTAGGAAGCGGGTTAATTTTAGCAGAAGTTAATTGACCCATCTCCACCTGGCTCATTAAACAGGTTATTAAGCCTGTAGCACAGACTGCCAGGAATCTCTAGCACAGAGAGAGAATCTGTGCTGCCAGAGAGATCCCAGGGGAAGTGAGACTCTGTTCATGAAACACTGGTCCCTGGATCCCACCATCAGCACTGGACTGACGTGCAGAGCACCCTGCCTACAGGTATCTCTCTCTTTGGGACTTGTGTCAAAAGGTTGGAATAAGGCCTAGCCTTCCAGCCCTCATATAGGGACTGCTGAATGTTAGTCAAACCCCTACATGGGATTACAACTGTAGAAAGGATGGGAGTCTCACACCCCCTAGGGGCGCTTCTCAATGCAGGTCAAGTATGATAATGTTTCAGTAACAAAATCCTGAACTGCTTTTTAGACAGCCATCAGCGTCACATATAAAGTATCCATATAGCAATAGAATAACAGTGTTATAGTCCCCCCAATAGCCTCTAATGTGAGGAAAGTTTTGTATGGGGTGTGGGACCAAGTAAATAAAGTACTCACTGTTAGGATAATGAGACACTGGCTGCTCCGGTGTGCTCCTGCTAGATGAGTAGCAAAGAATCCAAGAAGAACGAAGCGGTGCAACTCCCATGCAGTAAGGACTCAGACCAGGGCAGTGTCACTCAAGTGTAAGCTTTATTGACACCCGACAGCCACCAGAACCACTCTGACGCGTTTCGCACGGTACACCGTGCTTTGTCAAAGAGAATACTAACACAGAACAAACATCGGCATAAAATACCCATCAGACCCCGCGTTCTAACCAATGATAACTCGGCATACACCCAGTAACTCCCACCTGCTGAATATTTAATCACCTTTTCCAGCTAATAGAAAAATGGGGAGTGTATACTGAGCGTCACAGGGTATAGAAAGGTAACATAAAAACAACAAAGAAGTTAAAGGGATATCAAACATAAATTTGAAATATCAAAAAATGTTATTCTAGCGATTACACCCCTGTAATTAATTGTAAAAAACATATATAAACAAAATATATGAACATAAAAACAAGGATCAGAGGCTGTACTGATCCTGACAAATGAATTAAAATGAAACCAAAATCATATCTCTAAATAAACATTTAAAGGTTGAAAAATTGGATCAAAACAGAAGTATTTACTGTACATCAAAGCAAAAAAAACCAAACAAAAACAAAAAACCCTTCCTCTATGTATATATATCTCTATTGTCACCAAGGGCAACGATACGAATATAAATCCAATAATGAATGTATATATAATAATAAACCCTGAAATGCTGTTTCCAATGTAAACACCAATATAAAATAAAAAATCAGAGTTGTTCCCATCATATAATGTATATTACACCTTGGTGATATAACAATATTTTGTCAATAGTGATAAGCAATGGAGTTAGAGATAATAATAACAGGAGCCATAAATGTAATGACATAAGCAATATAATCTAATATAGTAGGCAATATGAATGAATATATATATATGAATAGGACATGAACGGGGAGGGGGGGGGAGGTGGGATTGGCGGAAAAGAGGGGAGGGGGAAAAGGGGAGGGTGAGGGAGGGTGAGAAAGGATGGGAAAAGGAGGGGGTGGGAAGAGAGGGAATGGGAAAGGAAGAGAGGGATGGGAGAACCACACATGATAACCTGTTTAGTGTAAAAAGTGTTGAAGCTCCCAATCAAAAATTGATCCCTGCTGATCCCATGGGAGAGTGTTAGCAGGTCCCTCTCTACTAATCTCTCAAAAGGTACTGCTATGGGGACGTCTTTTGCCCCCTCTTATGCTAATTTATTTATGGGTTTTGGGGAGAGCACTCACATTTATGGTGATGGGAATTCTTTTCGTAAACACATTATTTTTTATAAGTGATACATTGATGACCTCATCCTTATATGGGATGGGGATCATGTCACTTTGGAAAATTTTATTAGCTCACTTAATACTAATACACTCAATCTTAAATTTACTTCCGAGTATCATGTCAACTCCATTAATTATTTAGACTTGCGTTTGTACATTGATCTCTCTATGGACATCCATATGGATGTTTTTAGAAAGGTCAACTCGCGAAACGCATATCTACATGCAGACAGCAGCCACCCACGTTCCCCAATTGAGGGAATTCCAAAAGGACAACTCCTCAGGTTGAGGAGGTTATGTTCCGATGAGGAAACATTTCTAAAGAGGTCAACGGAGATGATGGATAGATTCCAAAAAAGAGGTTATTAACAATCAGTGATTAAAAAAGCATTTGATCAGGTCCGTCATCTAGACCGTGATAAACAGATTGATAGATGTGGTATGAAGAAGAGAACTGCTAACAAGATAGAGGATAGTAATACTAACTCCAAGATACCATTGTTTATCACAAAGTTTAGTAATCAAGCGAAGGAAATCAGATCGATAATCAATCGGCATTGGGGAGTTTTGGGTTTGGATCAAGACCTAAGTTCATTGGTTAAATATGGTCCAAAATTTGTTTTTACTAAGGCAAATACATTAGGAACAAAACTTTCTCCTAGCCTTTTCACGTCTGGGAAGCCCAGTGGGATTTGTGTCCCAAAGACCACTGGTTTTTTTAGATGTGGTTTGTGCAGGGTTTGTAAATATGCTCTTCCATCCAAAATTTTTGTGACAAAGAAAACAAGGAAGCATTACACCATCAGATCATTGATCACTTGTAATACACAATTCTTGGTCTACTATATTAAATGTGGTTGTTCCATGGGCTATGTTGGTAGAACAATAAGACCCTTGAAACAAAGAATGGGGGAACATGTTAATCTTATTCGTAACAAGGATTTAAAACATCCTGTTTCCAGACATTTCTTGGAATGTCCCCAGGGGGGACTGGTCAACTTTCAATATATAAGCATTGAACAAGTGCCAATATTAACTAGAGGGGGAGACAGATTAAACCTCCTTAAATCGGAAAGAGATGTCGTGGATTTTTGCTTTGGATACGTTGAGCCCAGCAGGGATCAATGTTGATTGGTAGCTTCAAGACTTTTTACACTAAACAGGTTATCATGTGTGGTTCTCCCATCCCTCTCTTCCCTTTCCCATTCCCTCTCTTCCCTTTCCCATTCCCTCTCTTCCCCCCCCCCTGCCTCCCCTTTCCCATCCTTTCTCCCCCGATCCCCTCCCCCTCTTTTCTGCCAAATCCCACCCACCCCCCCCTCCCCGTTCATGTCCTATTCATATATATTCATTCATATTGCCTACTATATTAGATTAGCTACCAATCAACATTGATCCCTGCTGGGCTCAACGTATCCAAAGCAAAAATCCACGACATCTCTTTCCGATTTAAGGAGGTTTAATCTGTCTCCCCCTCTAGTTAATATTGGCACTTGTTCAATGCTTATATATTGAAAGTTGACCAGTCCCCCCTGGGGACATTCCAAGAAATGTCTGGAAACAGGATGTTTTAAATCCTTGTTACGAATAAGATTAACATGTTCCCCCATTCTTTGTTTCAAGGGTCTTATTGTTCTACCAACATTGCCCATGGAACAACCACATTTAATATAGTAGACCAAGAATTGTGTATTACAAGTGATCAATGATCTGATGGTGTAATGCTTCCTTGTTTTCTTTGTCACAAAATTTTTGGATGGAAGAGCATATTTACAAACCCTGCACAAACCACATCTAAAAAAACCAGTGGTCTTTGGGACACAAATCCCACTGGGCTTCCCAGACGTGAAAAGGCTAGGAGAAAGTTTTGTTCCTAATGTATTTGCCTTAGTAAAAACAAATTTTGGACCATATTTAACCAATGAACTTAGGTCTTGATCCAAACCCAAAACTCCCCAATGCCGATTGATTATCGATCTGATTTCCTTCGCTTGATTACTAAACTTTGTGATAAACAATGGTATCTTGGAGTTAGTATTACTATCCTCTATCTTGTTAGCAGTTCTCTTCTTCATACCACATCTATCAATCTGTTTATCACGGTCTAGATGACGGACCTGATCAAATGCTTTTTTAATCACTGATTGTTGATAACCTCTTTTTTGGAATCTATCCATCATCTCCGTTGACCTCTTTAGAAATGTTTCCTCATCGGAACATAACCTCCTCAACCTGAGGAGTTGTCCTTTTGGAATTCCCTCAATTGGGGAACGTGGGTGGCTGCTGTCTGCATGTAGATATGCGTTTCGCGAGTTGACCTTTCTAAAAACATCCATATGGATGTCCATAGAGAGATCAATGTACAAACGCAAGTCTAAATAATTAATGGAGTTGACATGATACTCGGAAGTAAATTTAAGATTGAGTGTATTAGTATTAAGTGAGCTAATAAAATTTTCCAAAGTGACATGATCCCCATCCCATATAAGGATGAGATCATCAATGTATCACTTATAAAAAATAATGTGTTTACGAAAAGAATTCCCATCACCATAAATGTGAGTGCTCTCCCCAAAACCCATAAATAAATTAGCATAAGAGGGGGCAAAAGACGTCCCCATAGCAGTACCTTTTGAGAGATTAGTAGAGAGGGACCTGCTAACACTCTCCCATGGGATCAGCAGGGATCAATTTTTGATTGGGAGCTTCAACACTTTTTACACTAAACAGGTTATCATGTGTGGTTCTCCCATCCCTCTCTTCCTTTCCCATTCCCTCTCTTCCCACCCCCTCCTTTTCCCATCCTTTCTCACCCTCCCTCACCCTCCCCCTTTCCCCCTCCCCTCTTTTCCGCCAATCCCACCTCCCCCCCCCTCCCCGTTCATGTCCTATTCATATATATTCATTCATATTGCCTACTATATTAGATTCTATTGCTTACGTCATTACATTTATGGCTCCTGTTATTATTATCTCTAACTCCATTGCTTAACACTAGTGATAAAATATTGTTATATCACCAAGGTGCAATATACATTATATGATGGGAACAACTCTGATTTTTTATTTTTTATTTTATATTGGTGTTTACATTGGAAACACCATTTCAGGGTTTATTATTATACATCCATTCATTATTGGATTTATATTCCTATCTTTGCCCTTGGTGACAATAGAGATATATATACATAGAGGAGGGTTTTTTGTTTTTGTTTGTTTTTTTTGTTTTGATGTCAATACTTCTGTTTTGATACAATTTTTCAACCTTTAAATGTTTATTTAGAGATAGGATTTTGGTTTCATTTTAATTCATTTATCAGGATTAGTACTGCCTCTGATCCTTGTTTTTATGTTCATATCTTTTGTTTATATATGTGTAACGGATTTTCTGGCCTGGCCTGACCCACCCAATCTCACATTGGCCCCTGTGGTCTAACCAGCCCCCATTACAGTGTGGTGTCTGGTGGTGCACCTGTTGGTAACAGGACTCCTGAGTCTCCCGCATGATGTTGTGTGGGGATTGCCAACCCAGACAGGCAGCTGAGGTAGTGTACTTGAGACCTACCTATATCCAGTGCAGCGCCTCCACCTCATCAGGATCCCTGCGTCCGCATGGGGATGATTCTGATGAGGAACTCCTCTGTGGTGCCTTCCTCTGCAGAGTAATCCCAGACTCACACACGAGGGTATCTTTGATCAAGGTCATCTTTATTGACGGTTCAGGCAGACTGCCCCTCATAGTGGTCGTACTTAGCCGCTCATGTTCTTGCTGCAATCCTTGGGAAGGTTCCTCCTTTTCTAATGGAGTTGCTTCCACCTCTCACCTAAGGAAGATTCACCAGCTTCTCTCTGTCTCCTCTGAGCTGCACACAGTCACAGCTCTTGCATCAGCCTCTGCAACATTGTTGCAGACCTCCACATGCCTCTCACTGAACAGAGGCAGCACAACAACAGGAACTGAACTGAACCACTCACTTTAGGCAGTGCTGTGTCTTATATCACCTCAGGAACAGGCACATCTCTGATGTCACTAAGGGTGGACACCAAGCATGTTGTCACTTCCTTTGGGACATATGACACCTCACCAGGGTTTGAGGGCAAACCTCCATGATGACTACTGGCAATCCTGCATACTTACCAGGTTTACTGCCAGCATGAGAAAGAGATATGTACACCAATTTTACACATGGCTACATATGTTTTTTACAATTAGTTAAAGGAGTGTAATCGCTAGAATAACGTTTTTTGATATTTCAAATTTATGTTTGATATCCCTTTAACTTCTTTGTTGTTTTAATGTTACCTTTCCATACCCTGTGACGCTCTGTATACATTCCCCATTTCTCGATTAGCTGGAATAGGTGATTAAATATTCAGCAGGTGGGAGTTACTGGGTGTATGCCGAATTATCATTGGTTAGAACGCGGGGTCTGATGGGTATTTTATGCCGATGTTTGTTCTGTGTTAGTATTCTCTTTGTCAAACCACGGTATACCGTGCAAAACGCGTCAGAGTGGTTCTGGTGGCTGTCGGATGTCAATAAAGCTTACACTTGAGTGACACTGCCCTGGTCTGAGTCCTTACTGCATGGGAGTTGCACCGCTTCGTTCTTCTTGGATTCTTTCCTACATGGGATTAGGCAGGTTCTTTTCTGCTCTAGTTTTGTGTTGTTAATATGAAGCTTTTTTTGTTTAAAGCTGCTGGATAATAAAGGCTACATTTATGTTCACCTAAAAACGTCTCCAGGGTGTTTTCCTCTGTGCACATCTCCTACAAGCAGTGACAGTGAAAGGTGGAATGATTATTAATTCTTTTTTTTGACATGTTAATCTTCAGGTTCAGGTGAGACAGGAGGAGATTGCAGATAGACAGTTGATGACACAAGATAAGAGAGAGTGGGAGAGGTCAGGGGAGGATTTGGGTGTTATCAGCATAGAGAGGAAACTGAAAGCCAAAAGATTATATTAGTTCGCCAAGAGAAGAGGTATAGAGTGAGAAGAGCAGAGGGCCAAGGACAGTGTCTTGTTGAACCCCAACAGAAAGAGGTAGTAAAGAGGAGGAGATACCAGAGAATAAATCACAAATAATGGTGCGATAAGTAGGACATCACAAAGGCCAATGGAGTATAGGGTGGGCAGGAGAAGGCAGTGATCTACAGTATAAAAAGGAGCAGAGTTACAGGAGAATTATTCAAAAGAAATTACCCTTATCTTAGCTGTGAGCACGTACATGGCCACTTATTTGGAGGACGGGAAACAGATTACAAAGAGTCAAGCAGGGAGTTGTAGGAAAGTGAGTTAAGTGTTTGTAAACAAGCCACTCAAGTAGCTTGGAGGCAAAGGGAGAAGAGAGAGAGGATGTAGTTAGACAGGGAGATTGGATTAAGAGAGGGTGTCTATGAATCGACATGATGAGTTGAAGGAAGATGGGAATGTACCAGAGATGAGAGTTTTAAAAAAGTGAGTTAGGATGGGGCTTAGTGTGCCAGAGGGAGCAGCGGAGATGGATCAAGGGTGCTGGTTGTAGGACGAGATGATGAGAGGAGCACAGACTACCTATTCAGTCATAGGGTAAAAATAGCTGAAGGTGAATTTTGGTGTGAAAAGGGAGGTAAGTTTTGTCAGTTGAGCATGACATTTAGAGATGTCATGTCTGATGGACTCGATCTTATCTGTAAAGTGGTTGGAATGAGGGTAGAAGGGGCAAAGGTGCAGTTGGGCAGAGAAGGGAGTTAAAGGTGGCAAATAGACATTTAGGGTTAGAGGACAATTCATATAGGAGAAGAAAAGTTGGTTTGCTTAATTAAGGGAAGGGCAGTGTTATAGGAGGAGGGTAGGCATTTATAGTGGAGGAAATCGGTTTTGGAGGTAGCGAGTAGAGCGTGTGTGTCATACCAAACAGACCATAGATTATATGGTCAGTATTGCTTTGCAAAATTAGTCTTACCAAGGAATTTCATTTTGCCCAACTGCAACTTCTTATGGGGCCACTCCCTTCTAGTTCCTCTGGTGATAGGCTGCTTGAATTTTGTTCCTTCCCTTAATATGCCTGAGTCTACATTTGTGCTGGGATTCATCAACAAGTGTACTTAGAAACATTAACGAAGATCCTATTTCACATTTCTAAGAAGCATTTGTGAGTTTTAGGGCAGCTATCATTATTTTTATTCAGTTTTATTAAGAATATTTTGTCATTTTACACATAATAACTGGTATATAAATATCAGTTGTGAACCAATATTTATTATTTTATCCTAGTTGTAAAACTATTGCTCTACAATGGAAAATACAGTAAGAGACAGCTGTCATTTTCATATTCTTCTCATGATCCTGTACGCGGAACACTAAAACTAACCTACCTTTTTTTATGTAATAAAATGCCAAAATAATCTGTATTGGGAGTTTTTTTTATATTCTCTACAATTTAAAGAATATTCTGACTAAATAATTAAATTAATAGTTCTTGTTACCACCACCTTGTGTCAGTCTTCTGATTTATTGTTGGGGCAGAGAGGAGCCCAGCCAGCAGCCAGCTAGGAAATTCGAGGCTTAGATTATTTTTTTTTAAAGTAAGGGAATGTTCACCCAATTTAAAAAAAAAAAAATCCCAAATTCAACCCTGTCCCTTTTTAGAATAAGATGCACTCACGTCTTCTCTCTACCTCCATTGGTCTTCATTGGTTTTCAGGATGTTATTGAGATAACCAAGCGGATGCTGGCACAACCAAACCCTCCACCTCCTCTGCTCCATACTACCCAATGACTAATACCTCCTCCTGGCAGGCTCCAGCATCTATAGCTAAACCACTCTCTCTGCATTATGATGTCACCGTTGAGCTCTCATGACCTCACAATGCTGTGGTCAGCTGCCTACCTAACCAAAGGCAGAAAGTATTTTGTGGAGAGGAACCCAGCCACAAGCCAACCAGGAAACTTGAGGCATAGATCACTTTTAATAGTAGTAGTATCTGATGTATGTTACATATTTGTTTTAATGTTTAATTTTAGTGCACTTCCACCATTTTACACTAATATTGTGTTCTGTTTAACTCTCTGGTGCTGCCGATTTTATGTGAACTTTTGTAGTCTCTGAAACTTTGGATTTCACAGATTTGATAGATAAATATATACGATATGGAGTGATGTATCAAAGTCTCCTACAGTAGGTTCAAAAAACTGCCCCATATTTATGAAAGCAAAAAATTACATTGTATCCCTTTAGTGCCATAGTGCAACTTTTATTCATATACACTTTTAAATATAACCTCTTAGGTATTTTTTTTTTAAAGGCCCTTCTAATTTAAAGCAGAAATCCAGCCCCAAATAGATTTTTAAAAATAAATCTTTCATTAACCAGGGGTCCCCTGAACCTCATCTATGGTTCTCTAATGTCTGGGGACCCGCAGTCACCAACTGAAAGCCACAACTTTTCTGTTTGCTGCTGTGTCCACCAGGCAAACTGATTGTGGGGTCAAGGCTCACTCCAGTAACCAATAGAAAAGCCGCAATATCATCACCAGATGATGTCGCAGCTTTCTGTTGGTGACCCTGCAGCCACGTTTGAAGTCCTTTCGACCATATTTGTAGTTTTTTTTGTGTGTCAAATAAAGCATATATCTCGAGAACTGGGGGGTCTCTGGATATTGGGGAGGCCATAGATAAGCTCTGAAGACCCTCAATTCAGGTAGGATAAAAGACAACAAAAAAGAAAAAAAATTAAGCAAGCAGAACTGCTGCTTAAGTTTTTAAATACCAATGAATAAATACTTTCTCAACAAAAAAACAAAAGTGTATCTAACGGAAATGTATCAGATTGCTGGGTGAAAGAGAAAATTCAAAGCCCTCTAAGTGGCCCTATAATAAACTACACAATAAGTGACTTTGGTGATATGGAGATGTAATAATAAATTATACTTTTAAGTTCTTGGGTTGGTCTGCAGCTCTCAAATCACAGATTTCTTCTTCCGTTTGTGAGGGTAATTCTTTCAGTGGATGCTAAGGCGGAAGTGACTCCCAAGTTCATAAAATAGAGAGAATAAACCACAACATAGTACAGCTCTGTGATATAGAGTAAGTCAGAAAGAATGGGACTAATACTATTCACACTACAATATAGAAGTATCAATCAGTGTTTCTAATGAAAACACTGGAACATTGTTCCAAATACAGCTGGACCCCGTTATAACGCGGTCCTTGGGGTCCACAGCCCCTAGACCGCGTTATAACTGGGATCGCGTTAAAATTTCACCGGCAGTCATATATATATATATATTTTTTTAAACCTCCATTTTGCCGCGCGAGGACCTTACCGGCATCTCTCTCCTCACTTCATAGAAGCTCTCCTCTCTGCAGCCGTCCACGTGCTCTCCTCTCTGCAGCTGTCGTGTGCAGAGTCTTTTTTTTAAAACATTCAATTAAATGCTTTATTGACTAACGGACACACACAAATTGAACATTAGTACATTTTGTATAAGACACACCTTGTCTCCTGTTCAGCAGAGTGGAATATATAAGCCATTAGAGAGCCTGTTGTACACTGCAGGTTCTCCTCCTCAGAGAATTCAGCCATTCAACAACATGGCCACCAACACGCGTTTCACCAAGTGAATAGCTTCCCCAGGTGAATATGGGGCACAATTAACAAATCCCTGAGGAAGACATTCACTTGTACTATATACTCACCTAGTGTGTACAGTATTAGTCACATTCTCTCTGACCTACTCTCTATCACAGAGCCATACTATGTTGTTGTTTTTTCCCTCTATTTTATGAACTTGGGAGTCACTGGGCACCTCAATATCCACTCAAAGAATGAAATGTATAAGAAAATAGATTTACAGTTTTTAAGAGTGCATTCAGTATAAAAAAAAGTTTATCAAAATAACAAAAGATGAAAGTGCTTTTAAATATTTGACATCCAGCTTTATATGTTACACTGGTGTTTACAAATCATTATATCATATACTGTACATTGAACCCTTTTGCTGCCAGCGCACCTGCAGTATATTGTAGTTAATCAATATCCATCAAAACTCCTAGGCCCGGATACATCAAACTCCATTAAAATGGAGTTTATATCACATCTGGTGAAAAAGAAAAAAAGATGACATTATCTTATTACCGCTATTTTATGATTTATATATCAAGATTGCGGTAACAATTTACTGGGTGCAATATTTGACCCCAAATCAGTATGCAGGAATTAACGCGGCCGTTAATAATGTGTTAATTACCGCATCATGATTGCTTCAATAATATTTCTATCATTGGCTTCTGTAATATCTACTGTATGTAGAAAAGGGGCGGGGAGGCTGATGATCAACTCAGTCACCATACTCGTAGACCAAGGAGATAAATTGTAGTGATATCAGGTGGGGGCAGACTGTGAACTAGAAGGAATTGACAAAAAATTAAACGGAGTGCACCAGATTGTGCACTCACAATTAATTCACTTGTTTGCACCGCCTTAATTTAAGACGTAACCTTTAATAAAGATATAAGGGGATTCATAAAACATATCACTGTATGTATAAATAGTAATATAAAAATGCATAGAGACGACAAAGCTAGGACCTTCCTAATTATAAATGGCTGAAAAAATGCCTGTAAGTGAAGCGCAGTTGGAGGGAAGCGTGCGTCGAGCACGTCAATGATGTCATCAGACACCGCTATGGGTCTTTTTTGTGATCATTGCAATATTCATGATATTTATTAGAAATTGGATAGTGTCTATTCAGCCAAGTTTCAGATCAGCTTACTTTATGCTCTAATACAGGGGGGCGCAAACAGGGGTGTGTGCCCCCTGAGAATTTCTGGGGGGGACGCGGCAGTTACAGAGGCCCCACACTCTTCTCTTTAAATTAAATGCCGGGAGAGGCGTGAGGCCTCTGTAACTCCCTTACCTGCTCTCTGCCAGGTCTTCGGCAATACATCGCCATGGCATCGCGGGACGCGGCGGGGTCACTTGACGTCACATGCCCCGTGACGTCACTTGACGCAGAGTCCTTGAAGAGGGGGGCGCGAAAGCTGCGGCTGCAGGGCAGGGGACCGCAGCTCAATAAGTTTGTGCATCCCGATCTAATATATCATATTATATCCACTCTGATCAGCATTACCACTACACAGTGAACCCTATTAGGGGGTGAAGCAGCTCCTCTATATAGCTACTCAGTCTGTGGATTGTGTAATTTACTGCCATATTGCTACTTTTCATGGCTATATGCCTGATATATTTACGTGTCCTCACTTTATTATAGTGAGTTTGTAGCAATATATGGCACCAACCCAGTGCTATTCCTCTAACATTTACAGAGGTTCTCAGCTATGGAGTCTTTATATGCTGTTATATTCTAACCAGTTGTCCTGACCTCTTATTAATGCCTGTCTAATACTCTGGGGAGCTAACACTTTTTCACCCTTCATAGTGGCTATTTTTAAATACACTTTAGAACAATTACCACTTGTTCATAATACACTTTATTGGATTTATATTATGTCCTTATGCCACATAATCTCTCTTGTGGTGGTATTTACATCTCCAAAGGGATTAATACAATAAAACAA
This sequence comes from Ascaphus truei, assembly GCF_040206685.1. Taxonomy (NCBI): domain Eukaryota; kingdom Metazoa; phylum Chordata; class Amphibia; order Anura; family Ascaphidae; genus Ascaphus; species Ascaphus truei. The sequence goes on from NC_134486.1 coordinate 256,751,868, forward strand.
AGCTACGCTACCCAACCCCCTTGGCTACCTTAGTGGCTAGCAAATACCCACCCTCTATGCTTATGGAACATATTAAAATGCTTATATTACACAGTATAGATTGCACTCAATAGGAGTGTCTAAAATAGCTTATCTATGAGCAACGTCCAATGGCAGTGGGGCTCTGTTGTTGCTCTGCAGACTTGAAACCAGATGCATTACTTGTTCACACCTTGACTCAGCCCATCCATCCAGTGTGGAGTCATGTGTTACAGACAAAACACATACTAATCAATGAGTTCATTAAAATACGGCCAATTGGGCCTTTATGCATAAACACAAACAAGGTCTTAAACCCCCCGTCCCTACCTACCACAGTTGACTACCTAGTTGCAATGCTTTACTAACCGCTAAGGTAATCACGTGGTAAACTCCTACAGTACAACCCCCCATCCTCGGGCGGCCTAACCACCCACACAAGGCAACTACTCCAATCACCGACCTCCCCTAACCCCACCCAGCCAAAATAGTTGCCCCAGGTTGAGTGGCAGTGAAGGTTCACTCTCATCCTTCTTCGGATGTCTCCAGCACGGTCTCGGAGCACACCACTTAGTTCACTTCCACTACAGGATCCAAAATGAGCTGTGGAGCTCTGAACAGGTTCCCCTTATCTAGCTTCCCTGCTCGCATTGGAAAGCATGGAAGAGAGGCTGGCAACCAATCAGAGCGCAGATGCTGCTCAAGGACCAATCGGGAACCGTGGGCTCGCCTGTATTGGCCAATGAGGGCTGGTGGCGTATTTAGAACATTAAAGGGCTTGTGGAGGAAAGTTCAAATGGGCTAATGAGAGCAGTGCCTACCAGAGCGACTTGGCAACGGCTTCCCCCCGGCCAACAGGATATCTCCTGCTGGGATGGTGCTGCTCTGGATGGGGATACAACAATTTGCTCCATTTTTTGTGGTCCATAGACACTTTCTCATTTGTCCCTGCACATCTCTTCCGCCTACAGACTCAGCAGCAGCCATCTTCTCTGGTCAGGCGGGCTGCACAAAGGGTTTACCAGCACTGTATGTCCAGAGACTTTGACTCTGCTTTACTGGTGCACAAAACACATTTTTATACTTTTACACATACACTTTTACCATAGTAATAAAGAGTACATTTTTACATTGGATGCAAGGGGTTACCGAGCATGATAAAACAGGATATCCCAGGGGTTTGCTGGCCAGATGAGTCCCAGGGAAATGGCAGGGGCCAGGGATCAGACTTAACTGATTTTACTGGTCCCTGGGTCCCCTTTACCATCACAGTAATAGCACATGTTTTGCTTACCACAGCTTGATGTATCCAGGGCTAAATATCTTCCTATGGGATAGAACATATCACTCCTGAAAAAGTAACATGAAATCTCTTGAGCATGAAAAGGCTTGTTGAAAGGCTGCATCAATACATGTTTTGGTTATTTGTAAATCTTGTGTCATGGTTTGCACCTTTTAATATAAAATGCTGGTTCATTCCTTGTACATCTGTTGACTGATTGCAACTTGTGTCTTGTGATTACACTCTAATAGTCTAATTATCCAGGTTCATTTTCATCATGTAATAATTGAGAAGTCAAATTTAATTTCAGAATTTGAAGTCTATTTTTTCTTCCTGTGCCACCAGGGTCACACTACCCACTTCGTGGCATGGAGAATATCTTTGGAGATGTGTTCTATTTAATAAAAAACAACTCTGAATAATATGAGTACATATTGTACAATATATCAGTTACTGGACCCTGACGAAGGTCCCTGTGAGGACCAAAACATTGGTTGTCTATATGGACTTTTAAATAGATGTTTTCCATGCTATTGATCGGTGTGGTGCTGTGTTTTTTCTCCAGCTCAACCCATTAGTGCACTTGGTGATGTATATAAGTATAATATATATAGTATAATATTATACTATATATATTATACTTATATACATCACCAAGTGCACTAATGGGTTGAGCTGGAGAAAAAACACAGCACCACACCGATCAATAGCATGGAAAACATCTATTTAAAAGTCCATATAGACAACCAATGTTTTGGTCCTCACAGGGACCTCACAGGGTATATATATATATACACACACAGATGTAGTTCATGACATTTTCCCCCAAAATAACTAAGATAAAATCTTAGTTAGGATATGTTATTTGGGGAAACATTGAAACATCTGCATATATATATATGGTACGGTGTGTGTGTATGTGTGTGTGTGTGTGTGTATATATATATATATATATATATATATATATATATATAGCAGGGCGCCACCATTTTGTGCGTGGTCACGCATGCGAAACACTTCGCGCATGCGCAGAAAGAAAGTGGCCATCTTTCTTCCTCCGCGAGCATGCTCAGCATAGCACAAGCGGCGGCCATTAAACCCAACAAGCCCCATAATGCTTAGGGGCTGTAAGATACATTTCACATGCTGAGACCATGCCAGCAGTTGGAGCTGGGACAAGGAAGGGGTAGTTTATGTGTGCAGGTGTCTGGGGCACCTGCATTAGGCCAGATACCCCCTGTTAGGCCCCAGCTAGGCCCCCGACTCCCCTTTCAGCTTGTGGTTGTTACAGAGACAGGCCCAGTAGTTAGGGACTCCTGCCCTTGTAGCACCAGAGATATTGACAGACAGGACGCGGCTGCGCCCTGGCATTAGGTGGTCTGGGACCCGACCACCACCTACAGCAACGGACATTCTTCATGGTGACACCGTCCAGGCGGGACACCACCCAACATAGAGGCGGAGGTGTCGCGGTTCCTCACTCCGAATCTGTAGATCCCATTGTTACCATCTGCAGGCCAGGGTGTGGGAGCACTGCTGATCGAAATCCAGGGGAACGTCGCGGATGCCCAAAAAAAGAAGAAATGTGGATAGTGTAATACAGTAACAACGTGTCAATAAAAATATATAAAGAGCTTCCACATTCCTACTCACAAATGAAGTAGAAAAATGACCAGTATGTGCCAATCTGGAACTGTGAATCATCCCAGTCTGGATGGTGTGGTATAAACAGTCATCAATCTCAGAGAAAAGAGAGAACAGCCATGGTGCACATAGAATAACAAAGTTTATCAATAAAAAGGTCACAAGTGGAGGCTTACATAGGTCTAAAAAGTAAAGGCAGTAAACAGATGGGTCTTTCAGTGTGTCGCAACTGCTCACAGCTCTCTTGTGCGTCTGGACACCGTGACGTCACTTCCGGATTGTGTCGTCACAGCTCGCCGGAACGGAGGACACTTATTTTATTATTTATATGATTCACTGTTCACTGCTGTTTATACACTCATTGAATATTTATCACTATTGATTTATTTATTTACTTCACTGTTTTTTTGGGTTAAGTAGAGCGCCATCTAGCGTTTTGTTCTATACTGTCAGGGTGTGGGAGCACCTGGAAGGTACCCAACTTGGTACCCAACCAGTGCACAAACTCAACACTTTAGTGGGTTGGCTCTTTGGGGGACACTTGGATAGTTCTGTGCCAGGAGCACCTCAGTATATTGGGGTAAACCCCACCGGGATATGGACACGATGTTGGGGAGGCACGGTGAGGGTTTATGGCCCTGCGAGGCCAGTGTTACAGTTGTGGCACTATTGCATGTGGTTTATGATCATTCTTATGCCATCAAGAAACGTATTCTTATTATACCATTGCGTATAGTCTTCATATACTGTAGCCCCTATACTGGGTGGGCACAAGAATATTCAGCAATGTGATTTTTCCAAGAACTCAGAGTGCAAATATCCCATGAAGACATTAAACATACAGACTTCAGTATATACAAGATAAACACTATGAACATCATTATCCAACACTGCTTCCACAGTTTATTATTGTGGCATTGTATCTAGGGTGAGATGAGTGCAGCAAAGACGCCATCACTGCATATTCAATACAGGACATAGGGCCTCATGCAGTAAAGTCCGATAGAAAAAATTGCCAGGGTTTTTAAATCACCATTTTTGACAGCGTTGCTATCACGGTATACAGATAGCCCTGAATACCAGTGATAGCAACATTTGCAAAAATGGTGAGTAGCCGGCGACGAGATGCTCGACCCTCTCAAAAGGGCTCACCCGGCGAGTTGATTCTGCTGCAGAGACAGAGCCGACTCTCCCTGCGCAAATATCTGCGGAAATGAATTATTTTTAATTGAAATGTATTACTAGTGTACGTGAGCAGGGTGTCTCCGGAGCAGAACCGTGTTGATTTTATGTCCGGGGACCCCCTGCTTCCCGAGATGCAGTCCCCATTATGGGGTACCGGTATCTCCTCTGCATGTAAATGCCCCGTGTCACGTGACCTTGACATTTAAATGCATAGGAGACACTGGCATCCCATAACGGGGCCTATATCTTGGGAAGCAGGGGTTCCCCGGACATAAAATCAACGCGGTTCTGCTCCGGAGACCCTCTGCTCATCTACACTAGTCTTAAAATGTATATTAAAACATGTAGTAAACACCAATACACAACCCACCCACACTGTGCCCCCACATAAAACCATTATTTATTTATTTTAACACACAATTGATAACATAGGCCGGCGGGGGTCCCTGGGTGATCCCCACAGGTGTCTGGGTGCCCTCATCTGGTCCCCGCGCGTTTCTGGTGGTCCTACAGGGGTCCTCGGGTGGTCCCTATGTGCATCTGGGTGCCCTCGGGTGGTCCCCGTGGATCCCCGCTGGCCTGTGGTACCATTTGTGTTGTAAAAATAAATAGAGATAGCCTACATTTCAATAAATACACCTCCCCCCGCCGCCCCAAACACATACAGTACAGCAATGTGCAAAATAACTATTTTCCAGATATGGATAATAGATTATTTGCCCATTTATAAACAAAACATTAGCCAGTATAAATAAAGTAAATAAAACCATTCTACTTACCCCTGCCTTTATGAAGGGCGTCCTCGTCAGCATACTGCAGGGACATGTCCTCCGTTGCCAGAAAGAATACATAAAAAATACAATCTAATTGCCCCTAACTCCTGAAGGGTCTTGGGGTGGTGCTTGGACTGTCTTCCCTCCGCTCTTAAACTTACTATAAAAGCTAGAGTGATAAAACTATATTATACAGATGTTATAAATGCTAACAAAATGTTGAAGTAGAGTATGGCAATTTTGAGAAATATACAAAAATACATTGTGTTATACTTCTGGCTCTTCTATTTACAATTTATTTCTAATCCAGCCAGGCACTGGCATAGACCGTTTACAAATGTTATATTGTAATGATTGTGCTCTTCTGCAATGAAGCATTGTGCCACTTAATTGCTCTGCTAATAATGTGAAACAATCAGGATATCTTTAGAATAAAAAAAGTAGAACGAATGGAAATCTCCAGATAAATATTTGTAGTAAAATTGGTTGAACATTGATTATGTTTATATAATAGTGTATTTGGCAGTAAATTAACATAGCAATCACACATACAGCTTCAAAACCTTGTTTTTCCATACTGTGGCCTCCGTATGTTTAGCTGTCACTGACAGTATGGCAAGCTGTGTCGAGTGAACTTGTTTCAAAAACAGGAATTTGGTCAAGCGGCTTTTATATGTGACTGCTAAATGATCACAGCTGTCACCTACGATTAAATATAGAAACAGAGAGAGATGCCATTCCTGTACATTTTGTAACATTACCATCCATCTCACTTCCCTTTGCTCATATTGGCAACTTGATGCAAATTGATGCATATTATAATGTGACAATATTCAGTCGTTTGGTGGTTATAGAGCCATTTACACTAAATAGCACTATGTGCAGGGGTGTAGCTAAAGCACAGGGGCCCCACACTCTTGCCCCCCCCCTTCCCTGTTGGTGGCACATTGCGGGGCCTGAGATGCAGGAAGGAAGCACAGAGGAAAATCTCTTTCTCTGCAGGTGGGCGGGGCCTGGGTCAGGGGGCGAAGTCCCGGGTTGTAATAGGAAGGACAAAGGGGAAATTCCTTCCTCTGCAGAGCCTCCGTAGGTGGGCGGGGCCTAGGTCTGTAGGCGGGGCCCAAGTAGGGCAGCGTGGGGCTGGAGCTGCAGCCTGAGAGACAGGCTGGGAAAGGTGAGAGGGAGGGGAAGGGTTAAATCACATGGGTAAAAACAGACATGAAAAGAAAAGGATACAGGAAGCAAGAGACACAAATAGAAAATGAAGTAAAAGAGAGAAATGCGTAAGCGGGAAAAGAAAGACATGAGGGAGGAGAGTGAGTAAACAGAGCAGAGAGAGAGAGATCAGGGGCAGCAAAGAGAGAGAGAGGAGAAAAGAGAGAGCAAAGAGTGAAGAGAGAAAGAAAATAGAGAGAGAACAAAGAGAGAGAGAGACATGAGGGGAAGAATAGAGAGAGAAATGAGGGGGCCCTGAATTTGTTTTTGCCTGAGGTCCCGCACATGTCTAGCTACACCACTGGGTATTTGCCATACGACACTTTCTATTGCTGGAATACGCTATATGTAGGGTGACCATATTTGTCCCACAAAAGCCAGGACAAACGTCACGACTGCGCATGCACAAAGAGCTCTTGCCAGTCATGCATACGTGATCGTCATTTGCCGATTGCTCGTGTGCATGCGCAATCAAAGCTTGGCGGTCACGCATGCGCAAAAAAAATTACTTTGATAATTTTTGTGGTAAGCAAATGCTTTGGGTGGGTTTTACAATCTTTATCTAAAGTCTTTAGGTAATACGTCTATTAGTCCTCAACGAAACAGGTAAATTGTTCTTTTTTTGTTCGTTGTTTGACTAGGGATGGCATCATAATTACTTGCAAACATATTAACATATGTGGAAAACAAAAGCAGAAATCCTGCGCTCCTGTCAAATAGGCTTGCAATTTATTAGTGAACTTTTACAGTTTGATACCAACTCTTATAATAAAGGAGTCATTTAGTTGCATCTTTTGATCAAACAATTATTTAGACCTGCTAACCCCATCAAGGTAAATTCCATTTAAGCAGGTACCTAGTTTTTAGAATAATAATAATAATAATTCTTATTGACCTATGGACTAAACATCTTCACTGTTTCAAGAGACAGTATCAGGCATAGGCCATAAGGTATTAAAAGTTACGTAGTGTTACCGCTGCATTCTGTTAGGGGGGTTGGTCTCATCTCACCTAATTCTCTTTTGCTAATATAAACATATGTAGCTGATATGCATTAGTGTTTCTAGAGAAAAGCGAAATACACCCATTATTTACAAGATGCAAAAAGTTAAATGGTTAACAGGGCATAAAAGCCATGTTTACGAAGCAGTCTTCTGCCCTGGAATATACCTTACAGTCCATTTCTAAGGGGCCAGAGATACAGCAAGGTATTTTTACCAGAGTCCTATACCTTTTGATTATGATCACCAGTAGGGCCGCCAACACAAATCTTGGGGTCCAGGACAAATGAAAGAAGATGGGCCCTAAGGGGAGGGAGGAGGGGAGAAGGTATGGGCCTGCATGAGGTGAAGGTATGGGCATAGAGGAGGTGAAGGTATGGGCTTGGAGGGGATAAGAAGGTATGGTGGCAATGACAAGAATAAGGTATGGGGTGGAAGGAGAAGGTATGGGCATGATGAGGTAAAGGGTAAGTAGGAGACAATGTAGGGATAGGTATGGGTGGGAAGAAGGAGAAATGCAGGGGAAGATAGGTATGGGCCCAGATGAGGGAGGAAGAAGGAGGTATGGCCTGAAGAAAGAGAGAGCCATAACAGATGGGGGAACATGGAGCCGACTGTTGAAGAGGGTATGGGACCATGTGGGCCTGCCTGCACAGGGGCTTTGCTGAAGACCCGCGGAACCTTAGGGTGAGAGAGCAGGGTGTATTGAAGCAGTAGGTATGGGCCCAGGGGTGTATGTGGATGAGGGGGATTAGGTATTGTTCAGGGGATAAGTTTGGGCACAGGGAGAGGGGGCTGCAGAGGCATGCCCGTCCAGGAGCTGGAAGGAAATACGGGCCCACCCTGGAGCTGGACAGGACATTTACGTAAGTTAGGTGTGACTTCTGTTCGGGCCTAAGTTCCTATCCTGACCCGCCAGGCCCGGGACACTTGTCTGAACTCACCCCCCTCCTGTCGGTGGCACTGATAACCAGTTTTTTTTTCAGTGCTTCACTGATAGAGAAACAGGCATGTGCCAGCAAACCCAGGACATTTAATACCTTTTATCTAGGCAGGTCATCTAAGTTTTACAGCAGTGCCCTGTCTTTGCCTTTATCCAATGACAGACTGCCCTCTGAAAGAAAACTGGCAACTGTATTACTGTACTGTAATGAGTTTTCTGATAAGACTAAGAAAGGAAGCTCTCTCATACTTCATCAAAAAAAAGGAAAACAATAAAAATTGTGCCTTTTTTTATTATAAACCTTTCTTTACTTGTTATAAGCCACACACATCTGTTTCTCTATATCATATTCCCAGTGGGTTTCCAAAGTGCGGGGAAACAGTAGCAGGCGAGGAGAATCCTGCTTGTGCAGACAACACAGACAAACAAACTCTTCAAAACACAGGTCTCCTATGGGACAGAGGTACAAAGTAGAGCACTACTCTGCATCTGTCATAATGCAATTCTTAATTTATTGTGACAGCCAAAAACAGAGGAGGAACAACGTTTCTGGTCCCATATGGACCTTTCATCACCTGAAACATTGTTCCTCCTCTGTTCTTATCTGTCACAATTAATGAAGAATTCCATTATGAACTGGTGAGTAGAGATGTACTTTGCAGCTCAGTCCTAGAGGAGACCTGCATTTTGAGGAATTTGTATTCCCAGAGGAGCAATTTGTTGTCGTTGTGAAGTCTATACTGGGCATGAGAGCCAAATATAATATATATTTTTTTTATGTTCAATTTTTCCTCCATGAAACTCAGTTCGCATATACCGTACCAAAATATAAATATGGTTGGATTATTTGGACTCACTCAGTTATGCAGCTGGAAAGTAATTTATCTGGTGATAAGAAAGCAATTAGATGACTATAAATAAAGGGAATTATCCAAGGTTATATTGTACTGGAAATAAATGATCAATTCAGAATGTTACTGTTGAAATATCACATTTAAAGTGCAGAAGGGCAGCAGAGTACATAAATTTGTGATACATACGTTACTTCAATTCTGAGACATTAAAAACTGAAATCCAAACCCGTTGTCTTTACAACAATAAGGTACTTTAAAGTCAGTGCTTTTTGTCTTGGTTTAATTTTGTGATCCAACTTAAAGTAAAAGTTTGTGTGTCCATCAAAAACCTGCTGAATTATAAAGCAAAAAAGTTTATACTGTACATACAACATATTGCTGAGTTGTGTAATTGTAGAACCACCTCTGTTGTTCCTACTTTCTTACTGTATACCCCATCAATAAATACCCAGACTCTCTTACAATCACAGAATCAAAAAACAGTGTGTGGTGCTCAGGGCTGGTTTAAACAGACGCAGAATAACTTTCAAAAAATGTTTCAGCATGAAGAACCCATGGTTTGAATGTATATGAAGAATGAACTAGGGTAGGTAATGGAATACACGAGCCTGGGAACCTCACAATATGTCACATGTAGAGGTAAAACACAGCGATTGATCCACAATTGGCAGTGTATATTTAAATCCAACCATACCTTCAATAATGGAGTAGATAGGAAATCTCACTTCTTAGAACGGACTCACTTGATTAGTGCAGCATCCTGATGTAACTCCAAAGGATCCAAGGTTCTGGTGTGCTTGCGTTGTAGAGATCATCATCTTTCTCTGTTACAAACACATCTGGTACTGCTTTCTTAAAATCTGTGTTATTGTCCTGATTTATTTGTGAAGAACATAACTAGCAAATGTAATATTGAAATTGGATATAAATAGTTTCACAAGAAGGAAGCCATTTTGGCCTACTAATAATATGGTTTATGTGTCGTGGGCTCATTTGCCTAGGAAGGGGAAAAAAGCTCTGTCTCTCCAGCATTGTATAGTAAAAATGTGTCTGTTAGGTGGTCACTGAAGAACATTTTAAAATTGTTACCGACAACAGGAGACATGAGTGATTGAGAAGAAATGTAGAGGTAGACAGGAACTCGCAAACATACTTATGCATGTACTCTAGTGAGTGATCCGTTTTCTCCCAACTAGTTAGTTGATAGACCCTTTTTAATCAATATTTTGGGCATGCACCATGTTTTTGTAGCATTGGGATAATAGCAACTTCCTTTTCTTTGTTGTGGCATGTAGGTCAAAAGAATGGGAGAGAGCCAGATGATGCAGAGCTGGTGAGCCTCAGCAAAAAGCTGGTTGAAAATGCAGTACTTAAGGCTGTGCAGCAGTATTTAGAGGAAACACAGGCGAAAACCAGACAGACTGATGGGAACCCTGTGGAAACAGCTTATAATGAAAAAAATGGGAATAACACTGGCACAAAAAAATGAGCATGGCCTCTGCCTTAAAAGGAATATCTAAACTTGAAAAGTTGCTAGTAACATCCAAGAAACAGCTGGTTTCCTACTAAGGTGCTTGTGCATCTCCTGCTGGCTCACTTGCATGGTGCTTCTGGATTATCAGTAAAATAACATTCAGGCAGAGAGAGATATTTCAATGACTTCTCTTGATAAACTCTTTTTGATTGCTGAGCAGTCAAAACATGTAGTGGACATTCCTTGGGACAGTTTAAAAGGACAACATGATCTAATTTCCCCATGAGGTAAACTACACTGGGGAGGGTTATTCCTTAATCTGCGATAGTGCCAATCGAGGCACCATCGCATGGAAACTTCTCCATTGAAGTCAGCCCCTGTATTTTGAAGAAGAAGGAACACCCTTTGTCTAAGCCTATGAAACTGAAATGAATGGCCAAACCAGAGGCCTTACCACAAAAGGAAGTCATGCCATCCACTTTCTTTTTTTATAAAGAAGCATGACTATTTCACTTCAAGCAGAAGGTTCCTTTTAGATTACTGCTGTTGCTATGGCAACACTTCAAAAGCTATGCTAATTCCCATGCTGGATGCTTCTCAGAAATAATATATTCACTATGTGATCAAGCACGAGTTTCTCTAAAGTATCATGACACTATGCAGTATTTCTCAATGACAGTTCTTCATTTAAAAAAAAATGTATTTTTTGACAAGCTCCGTAACTTTTTTAAATATAAAGTGTGGACAAAATCATGGTGACTTTGTATTTGGTCTGTCTCTAAAACATGAACCTTGTCTTTCACAGGCCTTTGCTTGATGGTCACTATAGACTGTGTAAGCTGTTATGTTCTTTCCTACAGGGGAAAAAAACAAAGATGCCTTCATACAGACTGCTTTGCATAGGGAGTTGAAGGATCTTTTCGACAAATTGAAGCAGATAAAGAATATATTGGCTCTTCCAGAGACACGGCAAAAAATATACAAAGAAATGTTTGGCCTCAGACCGATCATTGAAAACGACTGCCGGATGTTCCCTTCAGAAACAAAAATGTTAATATAACTGGACCTCTTTGGAGTAAATGTTTTGAGATGGCATATAACGGGAGTGCACTAAGATCATTGTTTCTAGTTGTGTAATTGGGAGATACTGTATGTAGCTTTCCAAACCCATACGATGTATAGAAGCACACCTCAAATATCATGTACTGTATTTCCCCAATGGGGTTTTTCTAACGAAGCCCCACAAAATCCAGAAGGGTAAAAAAAAAAGGTTGCACAAAGATGTTTATTAAGCTGATGTATATCTAGCTAATTGTTGGTTCAGAAACAGACTACAAACATGCGTTCATGATAGCTTATATTAATGTTACAACTTTTTATTGTGGTTATGAACAAGCTGTCATCCCCCCAAATAAAATGCATCTATATCTCCCTGGTAAAAATGTGGCTAAAAGTTAGAACACAATATTACATCAAATGTAATGTATCATCTCGAACATGACATGTATAATGAATCACAACAATGAATATTGTACATTTGGGGTGTGTTAAAATACAGATGTAGCAAAGACTAAGGCTGCGCCCATAGATGGACCAGCAGTGCTGAGGCGTGCGGACGCTCCGCGCTGTGCCCTTGCATCCTCAATGAGGATGCCTTGAGAGGGGGCTCACGCGAGCGTCCGCAGGCGTGCTGACGAGTTGGAGGTTTCAGCCGAGCGCCAAGCTGTTTCTCAGCGCGCTGTCGGCTGAAAACCTCCAATCACCGCACAGCAGCGTCAACGTCTCGGCGCCGTGACATTGACGTCAGTGCGTCGCGGGCAATTGGCCCAGCGACGTCACTGCCCCGCCTCCAACCACCTCCCCCCGGCTCCCCCCGCGCACGCTGGCTCGCCTGCAAGTCCGTGCAATCGCGCTGACTGAAGCAGGTGAGCCTCAGTGTTAGCGCGCCTCCGCTCTCCCCACACCTCTATGGCCCGGGCCTTACTGTCCCCAGCAACAGAAATGAAAAAGCACAAGTCTGCTGCGCTTGGACCAGTGTCTGCACTGATCGCGCTGCGGGGGGTCCATGCTTCTGAATGGGACCCCCCATAGTGTTGATACTTCCAGGCTGCGACCGTCACAGCCTCGGCAATGCAAATGGTAAGGTTGGCTACATCTGTAGAATTCACAAACGTATATATACTTACAAAACACTGCTTTGCAACTTCATTTATTTGTGTTTGAAATCACAAGGTGAGTAATGTTTGACCTATGAAGTTGTAAGCAACGCTTGCCAGTTTCATTTGGCTCTAGCCCATTAAAAGTAACTTCTGTGAGACCAAACACTAAGGCCCATATTTAATGGTGCTATTCCAAACGACACCTTCCAGCGCTGGAAGATACCATGTGGCTTATTGAAGAATGGGCTTTAATGTGTCTTCCAGCAATGGAAAGGGTTTTATGTCATATCACTACGTAGTAAATATGGGCCCTAGTACTTTGTAACAGCTTTGCCATCTACTTATCTACAGTACCTAGTCCTCACTGCTAACATTAGCACATAAATAATGAAAAAAAATCCTTTACAAAGCTACAAATGTAAGCATTTAATAGAGAGAATCAGAAAACTGTATACTTAGACCTCCCTAGGCAACGCCTGTTGTTGACAGAATTTGCAGCTGTTTTTCTTTTTTCTATCTCCCTGTAAAACTCTTGAAAGCAGCTCCTGCAATGTAGCCAATAATGACTATACAAGGGAGGAGCGCGGGACTGGTTTCCCTACGTATTGTAAACAACGGCATCTTTCTTTACAATACATTTCACTTTTTTTAATGTGATTTCAGCCACATGGAAAAAGCTGAAGAATCTGAAGCTTAAAATGTGGTAATTAGAAGGGGAGATTTCCAATACAATTTTACTAATAATCATTCACCTAAATTTAGCAAAGCAATATTGAATAGATTATACTATGAATAATATATAAAATATGTATGTACGTTTTCTTATCAAGTATAAATCGCAGCATCCATCATTCATTGGAAAACAGTTAAATTTTCACGTCACAATAATTTGTTCATTGTGACGATGTGACAAAACCTGTCAGAGGCTGAGCTTGTGATGAAGATCCTTTTCCAATATCTGGCGGCTCTCTGATGCCACTAGTTGAAGTTTCAGATTAAACAAATAAAGATGGCAACTTTGGTGCTCTATGGTCGGTGCTCATGCATCAAGTTGCTTGTTAGGTTTGCAGAAACCTATTATAAACACATGCAGGACACACAGATACATGGTTGATTAAAGCTTTCTAAGGTGAACTCAGTCACAGGATCCATGACAATAATTAGACATTGGCTTTTATTATATATATTGGGATTTGGATTTTCCTCCGATAGCATCTGGTCAGCGCTCTCGCTCTAGCATACGGGGTCATTCCCTATATTCCCAAGTGACTGTTTGGGCCGTTTTCTTCAGAAAATCCCCTCTGAATTCAGTTGATAGAATTTGACCCTAACGGCCATTGTAACCATACTGACATATTTAAAATATACAAGCTTTTTTCGTAGGATAATTTTATAACACAGCTACATTTATAAGCACTTCTATGAGCCAAACAGTGGTGTTTTTTAATGCTAAAGAGCATACACAGATGCAGTTACTGTAGTTGTATCTCCACCCTGCCCTGCAAATGGGCTGGTGAACCGCAGACCAAACGTGGAGCCTTTCCAGCCAAGTGCAGAGCAGGGAGGAATTTCCCATTAGGATTAACACAGCAGGGGTCCCTGCTTCTGAATGGGACACCTGCTGTGTTAATCCTATCGGGCTGCATCAGTCTGGAAGAGATGTGCAGTGAGAGTTAGACAGAATCAGTCACTATCTGCTCACCTCTAACAGGTGATCGCACTGCTTTTATTTTACTTTAATAACATAGTAGTGAAACAGGGGTTTTCCGGAGCTGAATCGCATTAATTTCAGCACTGGGAATCCCCTACTTCCTGAGTTACAGGACCCGGTATGGGGTACTGGTCTCTCTTTGCAGGTTTAAATGTCCCGGTCATGTGTTATTAATAATAACTATGTTATTAAAGTAAAATAGAAGCAGCGTGATCGCCTGTTAGAGGTGCACAGGGAGAGTGACTGATTATGTCTACTATTACTGCGCAACTCTTCCAGACTGATGCAGCAGGGTAGGCTTCACACAGCATGAGTCCCATTCGGAAGCAGGGACCCCCGCTGTGTTAATCCTGATGGGCCATTAGCCTCCTCACAGGGATCCTGTGAGCAGCAAATTGACAGGCAGCTGCCATCTACGGTTTCCTAGCTGGCTTAGCGACAAACCAGCAGACTGCATCTGTAATGTAGACTGACTTCCTAATTGTGTTAATCTCATGCTTTTGTTTCATTCTTCCTATGCCCAAAGACAACTGTAACATTGTGCTCTATTTTTAGCTATGATTCATAATTTATTATAAAAGCAGAGCTGCTTTAAAGAAATGTTTGTGGATAGAAGGAAATCGGATTTCTACCTTTTCTGAGAAAACTATATACTATCCATATTTTTTTTTAATGGGAAGAAAAGCTTGTAATTTTTTGTGTGAAAATGCATGGAATAGAGCACATGGTTTTTTTTAACACTGGTCTTTTTGTATTAACAATGTTATTGTAATTAACATAAAATCCCCTTAAAATCAGCTACTGAAAAAATGTATCAATAAAATTAATTTGTACGTCTACTACATGTCAGTGGTCATTTCTTCCTATAGGTGTTTCCAGTTCCACAGCAATGGCAATTCAGCCATATCAAAATACGTGCAGAGAAGAAAAATGGCAGTGCACCGCATGGAAGATCGACAGAGGGCTGGATGCAGATCCTTGAATAAGGGTGATGATCCTCTAACGCGTTTTAGCGCCATTTTTGGCACGTGGTCAAAGAATGAGTGATACGAGTTCAAACATTTTCTGTCAATCCCTTTATATCTCCAGTATAGTTTTCTTTACGTATATATACACACCTCATCGTGTTATCATTCCGGAGCCTCATGAGCGAACTATTTGACTTTTATTTATATTACGTTTTTAATTCATACTAAGTTTGTTATCTTTCTCCAGGTTTTAATACCCAATCAAACTATATATATGCTGTTTTGTCCATGTTTTGCTTGTATAACATATTGGAATGGATACATATGGTTCAAGTTTAGATTACATCAAATATATTCAATTTAAATTTAAAAAATATCAAATTTGAATGATATTGAAAATACATGGACTGCTACATATTGGAGGAGTGTGACTCATATAGTTCACTCTCTGATAAAGCGCCAGAAACAGCGTGAAACACATTGGAGGATGATCACCTTTATTATGTATGTTTGTGCCTAATAAATTATTTTTGTACTTCATGGATCTGTGTCCAGCCCTCTGTCGATCTGGCATGTGCTGCACACCATTTTTGTTCTTTCTCTGCAGTTTCTCCTTCTACTACATAGCAGGAGCATGCCAACGGAATGTCTAAGGACAATGGACACGCAAGTACTCACAGTTATACCCACATGCATGGGCGATACTCACTTATTACTTGGATATAATGAACGGGTCTTTGTGGTCACACTCTGGGGTTGACCTTGGGACCGGAGGGGACACACTACATCTGAGACAACCTTGATGAGTCACTCAAAGTCTCTAGTCACCTCCATCCCAGTTTATACACTATTCTAATGATCACACACATTCATGAGCTCTATCATGTTTTGAAATGTGTGCTTGCCACTTGATCCTTACAAAAGACTTTTCCAGTGAATACATAAACTTATTTTATCAATAGTCAACCTTTATATATTGTAGTTCTTCCTATTACCACAACATTTTTGGATGCACTGCTTTTAAGGTTAATTTCCCTAAAGTTTTCTTCACATAAAAATACACGTTCAGAACATTTCGTTTATGTAAGCAGGAATTCAGTAATCTATGTCTGAATTCTAAAGCCAGCATACAAAAACCATCATTGGAAACCTCTTTGCTACACTTAAACATGTAACTTTATTGTGTAGGTAATACATACTGATGTATAAAACATGTCTAATAAAAACTTTTTATACTTATTTAGCTGTGGATACTTACTTTATCTCTATCAATGAATAGCTTCTGGTTCCCTTCAGTATTACACGTGACTATTACTATGCTAATGCTACTGTATATATGAGCAGTAATCAGTGGAGACACATTTACAAAGTGTCATTAATAGTCGACCTCAGTCACCATGCAAACCTGGAGTATGCTAAAAAG
>NC_134486.1:256771017-256876061 GCF_040206685.1 Ascaphus truei
ACTCTCTCTCTTAAAGAAAATCCCCCGCCTCCAAACACTGACGTTATTGTTATAAGTTTAGCGCGAATATCATATGGAGCAGTCCCATTGGTGGAGCTCTCCTCCAATCAGCTACCCCCACAGGACGCACCTTCTGTTGCGGATGTACTCTTTGAGAAAGGGCGTTTGCCTGAAACGCGTTAGAGTGTGTTTCCCCGTTACTATGTTGTCTCAATAAATGATTTTTAACCTTTGAATTTTTGGCTGCTGGCCGGTCTCTTCAGCTGTGCACCGCTTTACACCTTTGGATTGTTTCTCCTTCTATGTAGTCATAGTTCAGAGTTACTAAAACATAAAACTCATTAAGTATGATTTTGAAATAATGTAAAAAGAACATTTAATAATGTCGTTACTGACTTTTACCCTTCCTCCAATTTGGATGTGAATACCCTCAAATTAAAGCTGATAGACTGCACTTTAAGCCCATATTCATTATTTAATTGTAACTTGAATTTATTTTGGTAAACAGCCGAAATAACAAAACTTGTATCAGTGTCCAATTATTTCCGGACCTCACTGTATATATATATATATATATATATATATATATATATATATATATATATATATATATATATATATATATATATATATATATATACACATACATACACAATAAAGGACTGCGCCTGGGTATAGTATGACAGCAAAAAATTAAAGAAAATACAAAATAAAAATAATGTTAATATAAAACAATAATATTGTCTGACTGTAAAATCAATGATACTAAATAAAAAATGCATAAATAATTGCACGAAGGTGTGCTGTGGACCCACTCAATACCGTACTATATATTAAGTCCTTTGAAGTCCAAAAATGTCCAATACAAGGGAAAAAAGCACTAACAGCATAAGGGCAGCTTCTTTAAAGGGCACAACGACCTCCCTCTCCGCCTGCATAGAAAATAGAAGAGACCAAATCTGAACCTAAAGGGTCCAATCAAAATGACGTACAACAAGGACACCAAAATGTTACTGAGAACAGATATATGGGTCCAAGATCGAATACATATTATCCTAAAGAGAATAGATATTGGAATAAAAATAAATATCATCAAGATAGAGACAGACGTGGATCAGGTGATTATAGGGGTAGAAAACAAAGTTGGAAGGGATATCATAACAAACAAAACACAAAACAGGAATATATACCAAGGGAAAGAGATAGAGAAGAGTTTTTTGAGGATGAAGAAAAACCATCTACATCAACCTCTTCTTTTTTAGAGAGGAAACAACAGAGAGAAAAACCAGGAGAGATAGTCAAGACACAACCACAATTGAGGGAGGAAAACAAACCGAACACTCCCCAGAAAAGGAAGATAGGAAGTCCACAAAGAGAGGAAAGAGAGGAGGGACAAAAACCCGCAAAAAAACAAACGGTATAGAGATCTCTACAAAAGGGATCTTTAATTTGAGTGATATTGATTTAACCCAAGAACAAATTAGTATATTACAGAAAGGTTTGGCCTTTGCTCCAACCAATAAGATCAATACCTTTAATACCTATATTGACATCAGTAAATTTGCCCGGAATTTAACACTCAAAAAATATTTTCTGAAACAAAACGTAACACATGAGGTGACCCATGGCAATTTAACCACCTGTGAAAGATTTGTACATACACCCTGTAGAAAAAATTCAATCTTTTTTCCCAGTTATCTAAAGGGGGGACATATAGATACCTTTACTAAATTGGTACAAGATGATATCGAGAAACTTGGAAGGGAAAAGAAATCTAGAACTATAAACAATCTGACTAAACGTGAGTTAGAAGCAGTGGGAGAACTCTCAAAAAGAGATGATATCGTTATAAAACCGGCAGATAAGGGGGGGGGTGGTTATCCTGAATAGGAGAGATTATGATAGGGAATCCTACAGATTGTTGGGAGACATGGAGACTTACAGAGTGTTGAACAATAACCCCACGGAACAATACAAAAAAGAATTATTAGAATTGTTGAATGAAGGATATAGAGATGGGATCCTTAATAAATCTGAATGGGAATATCTAATTGTAGAGTCTCCTAGGATCCCAATTTTCTATTTTTTACCGAAACTCCACAAGGATGCCACCAACTCCCCCGGGCGCCCAATAGTCTCTGGAATTAAGTCCTTAAACGCGAATCTTTCAGGTTATATCAATACATTCTTGAAAGATCCAGTGAAGAAATTAAAATCTTATGTTCAAGATAGTATACAAATATTAAATATTGTTCAAAACATGACATGGAGTGATAACTATATATTAGTTACCTGCGACGTTTCTTCGCTTTATACGGTTATAGACCATGTACATGGGTGTAATGCGGTAAAGGAAAATCTTGTATGCAGTGGTGAGCTAGACAAATTACAGGTCAAATTTATAGTGGATTGTATAAAACACATACTTAACCATAACTATTTTTGGTATGACGACAAATATTATCTGCAGATTAGGGGCACTGCCATGGGTACCAGATTTGCTCCGAATTACGCCAACATTTTTATGGGCATTTGAGAGGACAATTTCATCTGGTCGGGCCATGAATTCGGAGCAAATCTGGTATCCTGGCACAGATATATTGATGATATACTGTTTGTATGGGATGGAAGTTTAGAATTACTAACTACTTTTCTGAATCAATTAAACAAAAATCCCTACAATCTTAGATTCACATACAAATATAGTCATACCAACATTGCGTTTTTAGACTTACAGCTGTATGTGTCTAATGGGATATTGGAAACCAATACATATGTAAAGGAGGTGGATTGCCATAATTTCTTGATGGGGGATAGTGGACACCAAGATAAATGGATCAATAACATCCCTCTAGGTCAACTACAGAGGGTCAGACGGAACTGCACACAAGAACACACCTATCATGAACAAGCACATGAATTAATGGACAGCTTTAGGGAAAGAAAATACAAGAGAGAAATAGTGGATGAGGCATATAATAAAGTTACTTAGATGGAGCGTTCAGATCTATTAACTTACAAACCAAAGGGGGAAGCGGGTCAAAGAGGAGAGAAGGGTAAAATCTCAGTACCATTTGTTACAAGGTACACGAACTCCTCTCAACATATCAAAAGAATATTCCATAAACATTGGAATATTCTACATAAAGACCCTATTCTACAACAGATATTACCAACAAAACCTGAAATAATATTCACAAAGGCTCCCAATCTAAAACAAAGATTGGCTCCAAGTTGCCTAAAAAAGGAGCGTGTTAAACCTATAAGTATAACTAATGGTTTTTTCAAATGTCAAACATGTAGAGGATGTAAATTGAATCCCAATTCGCAAAAATCCTTTAGAAAAATAAAATCTGAAGTTACACAAGAGCAACATGAAATAAAGGATTTTATAGATTGCAACTCAAACTATATAATATATATGTTGCAATGTCCATGCAATAAACAGTACATAGGGAGAACGACACGCAAACTGAAATTGAGAATAGCAGAACATATAAAGAACATAGAGAGAGAGGCTTTTTACAACACAGTGTGTCAAAACACTTTAAAGAACACCATGATCAGAATCCAAATGGTTTGAAATTCTTTGGAATTGATCAAATTCATCCAAATTGGAGAGGTGGTAACCAGGTCATTAAGATATCCAGGCAAGAAACCTTTTGGATATATAACTTGAAAACTTTAATACCACAAGGTATGAATATCGATATTGACCTGGGATCATTTCTCAAAGACTGAGATTGCCTTTCTCTTACTTATTCTTAATTTCAGTTCTCTGTACTGGGTATATATTATATAAATAGTATATTGTTTATCACCCTCTGCATGTATTGACTGCTAGTCTAGATTACCATCCTCCAAAGAAACCATTTTTTATACAACCACACACTTCTACAATTTCAGCTTATATAATATATCTGATAGATGTCTGAGCTCCCAAAATCCCCTATTCTTTATTCGTTATAATCGTTATGTGATAAAACTATATAACTAGTCTGTGTGATCACTATGTATATTGTATCTTTTTGTCCATTTTTTATGTGTTAGTTTTTCTTTTTTCCCCTTTTTTTCTTTTGTGTGTTGTAAGGTGAACAAATATCACATAACATGAAATTGTCAAACCAACCCCTCCAGGATTAATATTGCATGTTTGTAATATATTTGTCTATGTTTAAGATCAATAAGCTATAGCTGCGAGTTAATTACTATGAATTCATTGTTATATATATGAAGGTATAAGTGTCCCCTGTGTGACAAATTGAAATGGAGAATAGAGAACCAATGTATAAGGACTAAGGTTGAGTAATATATGAAGTATGATGTTTAATATATATGTAATGTTTAGATTAGGTTTTAGAAGTCACATTAGATTTATATTTTTGGATAACATTAAGAGTTTATATATTAAGGTATTATATTTATTATTATCACAGGTGTATATATAATTTAAATTTAAAATTATATTAATAAGTATTGGATTAAGATCTAATATTATTGGTAGGGTATACTATGATAAAAATGTAAACTTTATACTTCATTCTATTACAATGTATAAAAAATATTGGATTTCAATGAATGTGTTAATATATTGGGACTAATAACAGATTTATTGGGTATATGATGTAATATAAGTAATATGGATTAAAATCAAGTAAACTCTATTATACTATCGATGTGGACTTAATATCTTCCATTTTGTCCTAATTTCAACTTAATAAGTAATTATTTTTAGTATTATATTCAGACATGAATTTAATAGGTTATATGATAATTGAATGTTAAAACTCTCACTTTGTTAATGAAGGATTAATATATGATTCCCTTCCGTGAATTTGTGACATCACCGTTCCCCTTTAGGGAAATGTGACTTATTTGGTTTAAAGTTAAAGATATTCCCATAAAGTGGGTAACTAAATATATGATTTGCTATGGGGTTAATATTTCCATAGTAAATGTCAGTATATAGGATCTTATATCATAATATTTAATATGAACATGTCTCTAATTGATTTATGGAATCCCATTAGAATTAGCAGTACAGTTCAAGTCTATTATATCAACTTGACATTAAATTGACATTGTGTTATTTGTACAGTATGTCTATTTCAAGGTTCCCTATATTGTTGCATCATTATATTGTAACAATTTATGGTGTAATACTAGATTTCCATATATATATGTGATACATAACTTTCTTTACGATCAGGTTCTTTTGAATATTGTGTAATAATGGTATAATGTGTCAATTAGCCAATTTCTGTATCAGCCAATCAGTCACGAGAGGTATATATATATACCCTAGGTAGGGATTAGTTAATGACAGCAGCCCCTGACGAAGCCGAAGTGGAGAAACGCGTAGGGCAGGCATGTTAGGAGCAGTGGGAGACACGCTGAGAGATTGATTCCCTACAACGGAGCCGAAGCAGTGTATCCTCATACATCAGAGACTAAAATCTCGCGAGAGCCGGGCCATGTGATGCGGAAGTAACCGCTCGAGTGAACAGTGCTGGTAACCGGCGTTCTCCGATCATAGAGTGTGAGAGACTCGCTTTTTACTCTCAACTGCTTGTATTCAACTCACACAATGTGAGTTTATTACCTACTTTTTATTTTTTTGTTATATTTTATTAAAAAGGTTTTACACTATCCCTGTTTTTCCTTTTATTCCCTACCTATCCCTTTTTGCGAGATCTATCTGCCAGGTACAGTCTGTGGAACAGATACACCGCGATTGCTGCTGGGACTCGATATAAACAAGGAGCACAGACAGAAACAGACAAGTTTCGGAAGCAGAGTTCCTGAATCCCTAAGTGGATTAAAGGCTGTTATTTGCTATACTAAGTGTAAGTGCATATCTTACCATTTAATCACCTGAATTGCTTAGATATACTGCCCTATGATGTTCCTCTCTTTTTCTCTTTCCCTGCTTTTTTGCGCCTAGGTCATTCTTTCCTATACAATTTCCAGGCGGCAATTGTGGAGCCGTGGACCAAAGTGGCAGCAATCAGTAGGGTCACTTGATTTTAAGGGTTAATACCTCTTGTTTTTGACTGATTTGGCTGTGTGGTTTTTATTGTAACTGCATTAACAATTTGTTGCGAGTTGCGCAGATTGTATCTTGTTTTTTTATATATATATATATATACAGTGTTCGACAAACCTATACATTTGCACGCCCCGGGCGAGTGGATTTAACATCGTGGCGAGCGCCTATTTGCCCAAGCAGCACACGTTTGGTACTAGGTGGCGAGTAGATTTTTTTGTTCGGCGAGTAGATTTTTTGGTGATTTGTCAACCACTGTATATATATGTATATATGTATGTATATATGTGAGAGAGAGAGGTGTTCCTCACAGCAGCAAGGCAGGAAGAATGAGACAGCACACAGATGTAAACCAGGAATAGCTGTATTAAGGTACGTGGCCATACACCAACATTTCGGTCCTCACAGGAGGACCTTTATCCAATGAGGACCGAAACGTTGGTGTATGTGCCACGTACCTTAATACAGCTATTCCTGGTTTACATCTGTGTGCTGTCTCGTTCTTCCTGCCTTGCTGCTGTGAGGAACACCTCTGGAACAAGAACCTACTCATTGCTTCCTACAAGTGAGTGCCAACTATTTCTTATGGATTATATATATGTGATATAAATTGCACCCGGCGCAATCTAAGGATAAAGCACAATTTACATGGATCTACCACATACAGGGTTACTTTTGAAGAAGGTGAGGAATTGTATCTCTGCTGATTTCCTAATCCTCAGAGGACCTGCGCGCCAACTACGGTGAAGCGACGTGAGAGCCAGCTGACTTGGAGGTATAACCTGACCAGAAGGCAAACCCCGAGGAATGCGGTAAGCTCATCCAGCACGAAAGTGTGTGGAGCTAATTGAGAGGAGTACCAGCGGACTGCATTAAAGACTATACTGGTTAATCAACACGTGGAGTCTGCTACGAAGGTCTCTGAAAGTGGTAGGTGGGGTGAGAAGACGACTGGGCTGGATGCTAAGGCGCTGTGTGTCAAATTGAACAGACATATCCTATTTACTGGCAGCGTGAAGGTCCCCTACCCACCATAACCCATTAAGGCCCATTAAGTGACGGTTTGCTGGACTTCTTATTCATTAAAACTCTCCCTCTGACTTTTCACCAGAACTCTTCACATACAAATAATTGAAACTTTGTGATCAATCTCTAATTTTCTCCATTCTCTCTCAGCTAATTGTGTCAAGATTTTGTATGATACAGAGTTGCCTACTATGTTCAAACTGTTCCATTATATTTATCTAATTGTAAATTAGCAGAGATACAACTTCTCACCTCAAAGGTATACAATCACTTAACCCTTTATGTGATAGATCCATGTAAATTGTGCTTTATCCTTAGATTGTGCCGGGGCAATTTATATCACTAATATTTTAGGTTTATGTATTTAAACCTGCATTGTGGCTGCAATTTTTAGATATATTTTTTACCTTAGCTTCTGTGCACCTGCAATTCACCAGAATATATATATATATATATATAAAAAAATAATACTAATATATATATAAAATGGTCTCATTGTAAACACTGCAAATAATAAAGCGGTAAAAAAACAGGTAATGAATATCTAAAAAATATCTATCAAAATATAGTACCTGGCGGTGCTGAAGGAAGACGAAATATAAACAAACAGAAGAAAACAGAATCCTTCTAATAGCACTCAAAAATACCTGCAAATACACGATGTAAAGAATTAACAAAAAAATTAATTTGAATGTAACACAACTAATAAACATACAATTTAAAAAACATAAAGAAAACACACTGAAAAAAAACTCCTAAATAATGTTCAAAGGGACTGACTTCAAACTGGTGCGGGATGATAGGGGGACCCCTGCTGCAGCCACAATGGTATGGTGTGATGGTGAACGGTGCTTAGGGTGTAGTACAGTAGTGAACAGGGAGAAAAAGAACCCTCTATAGCACTCGGGTTCACGCTCTGATGATGAGTGGGTGATTTAAAACATAATCTTTATTAGTGACATATATAAAATAGTAAATGTTGGAACAACGTACTGGAGGTAGGTTGATCCTGGATATTAGTAGCCGTGTTGGCTCCGGATCAGTTAGTAGCTAATATACCAGATATAACTATATTGGAACACTGGTAACAGAACAGCACAGAGATCCTGATGTGGACCTGTGTGATGGGGGTGTGCTGCTGGGTGTGCTAAAATAGGTACTGAATAGACATATCACATTGTAGCAGGGTCTGCGTGAGTCCTTTAATAAGGTGGTAGGTGTGATATGTATATGCTGATAGACACTGGGAACATATATATAGTGGTTATCAGTGGTCGTATGTGCTGTCAGCTATGTTGCCACTCTGTATATAGGTGTGTATCTAGCTAAGTGTCAGAGTGACCTGAGGTAACCTTGAATGCTGTACTGCAGGGGTAAGTGTCCTGCATTAACCTCTAGGGCTGTATGTAGCAGGTAGATAGTGCAAGCAGAGGTAAGTTTGAACTAAGTACATTCATATATTTACTCAGGTGGTAAAGCTAAATCTATTTTACAAGATAATTTCACTGCTGAACCATTTGTGTAAACCTCTGCAGCGTGCGGCACCAGACGCCTACCAGACGCGAATAGGCGTCTGGTGCCGCACGCTGCAGAGGTTTACACAAATGGTTCAGCAGTGAAATTATCTTGTAAAATAGATTTAGCTTTACCACCTGAGTAAATATATGAATGTACTTAGTTCAAACTTACCTCTGCTTACACTATCTACCTGCTACATACAGCCCTAGAGGTTAATGCAGGACACTTACCCCTGCAGTACAGCATTCAAGGTTACCTCAGGTCACTCTGACACTTAGCTAGATACACACCTATATACAGAGTGGCAACATAGCTGACAGCACATACGACCACTGATAACCACTATATATATGTTCCCAGTGTCTATCAGCATATACATATCACACCTACCACCTTATTAAAGGACTCACGCAGACCCTGCTACAATGTGATATGTCTATTCAGTACCTATTTTAGCACACCCAGCAGCACACCCCCATCACACAGGTCCACATCAGGATCTCTGTGCTGTTCTGTTACCAGTGTTCCAATATAGTTATATCTGGTATATTAGCTACTAACTGATCCGGAGCCAACACGGCTACTAATATCCAGGATCAACCTACCTCCAGTACGTTGTTCCAACATTTACTATTTTATATATGTCACTAATAAAGATTATGTTTTAAATCACCCACTCATCATCAGAGCGTGAACCCGAGTGCTATAGAGGGTTCTTTTTCTCCCTGTTCACTACTTCAAACTGGTGCGGTTAGCATGAAGTTTGCCACTGCTCAGAAAAATACTAGGGAAAGCATGGTGAAAACAAGATACCCCTTGCAACTCTACCGGTCGGGACACACATAAAGAGGGGTGTGAGCAAAATAAGTGGATTAACCCCTCGTTAACACTATGTAAGATATTTTGGAAAACACTAAAGTCAGGTAAGTCTGGTAGAAATGAGACTAAATAAGCTTATCCACACATAAATGAAAAATAATTGTATCAGGGGGAGAAAAAGGGTTAACATGAAAGAATGCTAGATAATCATGTGCCCAAACAAACTAACCACACTACCATAAAAAATGAAGGCTATACAAAAAATATAAAAAAATACGTAAGCCAAACAAATTATAACTGTGGAGATGTAGTAAAAAGCATGTGGGGGGTGCGTGGCCACGATGGTGAGGTGAATGGCAGCTTAGTCTCTGAGCTCCACTCTCATCGGTTCTAATAATTAAATAACTTCAATAGCAGCGCGAATATCACAGCGATTTAGATTGCAAAACATCATTGAACATAAGGTGATGGCGACGAACAAAGTAACTCACAGAAAAGCGCTACCTGTGTCTACATATTTCAAAAGAGGAGAAGCAGCACATGCAGCACAGGCAGATAAGATGGAGACCCCTGCAAAACCTACATAGCCTGCATTATCAGATCCAGACACAGATACCCCAGAAATAGAGCCAGGGGATCAGGAGATAGTGAGACGCAAAGACCTCAAAGAGTTCTGTGCCCAAATGAAGAAGTTTTTTAAAACTGAACTTTGGGCCATAAGGAAAGACCTGGACGCATTTGGAGAGCGGACAGATGCTTTGGAAACAAAAGCTAATGAGACTACCATGGAACTGGCACAGACACAGAAAACAGTGGCTACACTTACAGCACAAGTCAGATCCTTAGAAGATAAAAAAGAGGATGCTGAAAACAGGGACAGGAGATGCAATATACGCCTAAGAGGAGTGCCTGAGTCTGTCTCTGACCCAGAGGAATTCACAAAAAAATGGCTGGAGCATCTATTTCCAGATAAGCCTGACAATGAACTTCTTCTGGATAGATGCCACCGTGCACTTAGGGGGAGACCGCAAAGCGGAGATCCCCCGAGGGATATAATTATGCGATTCCACCACTACAGAACAAAAGAAGAGGTTTGGAGGATCTCAAGAGACACTAAAAACATGGAATATGAACAGATAAAATTCCAGATCTTTCAGGACATTTCCCCGGTCACCCTCGCCAAAAGAAGAACCCTGGCACCAATAACTAAAGTGTTGAGAGACCAAAAGATAAAATACAGATGGCTCTTCCCTTGTGCACTAATGGTGCTTAAAAACGGGGTGGCACATACCTTAAGGAAGGTGGAGGAGGGCGATGGCTTCCTGAGCAGACTAGGTGCCGGCGGAGCGGCTCAGGGATCCCCCCGGTCATCAGGAGAGGAGAGAAGATCGCCCACACCGACATGGAGCAGAGTGGGGGCTAACCGACCTGAAGCGGAGGAGATAACGGCGGAGAGCCCCAAGTGATGTCCTCCCCTGGAGAGATGTGTCTTGCCACATCCAAAGAAGATGATTCAGTGGAGGCGCAGCTTCTAACCATGCTTCTAACTATGTTTCTAACTATGCCTTCTAACTACAGTATGCTTCTAATTATACCTTCTAACTATGCTTTTAATTATGCTTTCTAAAATATGCCTCACAACTATGCCTTACATCCTTAGAACTATACTTCCAAATATGCATCCAACTATACTTTCTAACTATACCTTCTAATTATACCTTCTAATTATACCTTCTATCTATGCTTCTATATATGCCTTCATAGCTATGCCCTTTGACTGTGCCTTCTTGCTATGCCTTCTAACTATGCTTCTAAAGATGCCTCCTAACTTTGCTTCTAACAATGCCCTCTAACTATGCCTCCTAGCTTTGCCTCTAGCTATGCCTGCTGACTGTGCCTTGCTTCTCACTATGCTTCTCACTATTTCTATGCTATTGCTCTCCAGTCCTCTTACCTGCCCTTCGATCGACGTGGGGCTCTATCAGGACCCAGATGGACCTGCCTTGGTTGTATATGGGGCTGGGGGGGGTGCCTGGGTGAGGAGCTGATCCGCACGCATTTTTGAGGTGGCGGCCATCTTATCCTGCTCCTTCCCCGAACAGAGCGGGAACTGTGCTGACTTTCGCGGGCAGAGGGGATGACGTCATCCTGATGGGACGGAGCCATGTCATCCTGACGGGACGGAGCCGCGTCAACATCCCGCGAGAGCTCCGTCAGGCCCACAATGGAAGCCCAACTGTACAGGAGCAGTCGAATGAGCGGGGGAGAGGGAGAGGTGGCTGTGTAAATGCCACAGAAAGCTTTGACTGGAACTGTACATAGGGGGGCATGAGGAGGAGGGGGGGCTTAAAGAGGAGGGGGGCATGAGGAGGGGGGGCATGAGGAGGAGGAGGGGGGGGACATGAGTGGGAGGGGGGGACATGAGGAGGAGGGGGGGCATGAGGAGGGGGAGGGGGGGCATGAGGAGGGGGAGGGGGGGCATGAGGAGGGGGAGGGGGCACGAGGAGGAGGGGGGAACGAGGAAGAGGGGGGGGGCACAAAGGTAGAGGGGGGGCATGAAGAAGAGGGGGGGCACGAGGAGGAGGGGGGGCACGAGGAGGAGGGGGGCCATGAGGAGGAGGGGGGGGCATGAGGAGGAGAGGGGCACGAGAAGGAGGGGGGCACAAGGAGGAAGGGGGGCACGAGGAGGAGGGGGGGAATGAGGAGGAGGGGGGGACACGAGGAGGGGGGGACACAAGGAGGAGGGGGGGACATGAGGAGGAGGGGGGGACATGAGGAGGAGGGGAGCATGAGGAGGAGGGGGGACATGAGGAGGGGGGGGGCATGAGGAGGAGAGGGGCATGAGGAGGAGGGGGGCATGAGGAAGAGGGGGGGACATGAGGAGGGGGGGCATGAGGAGGAGGGGGGGACATGAGGAGGGGGGCATGAGGACGAGGGGGGGCATGAGGAGGAAGGGGGGACATGAGGAGGAAGAGGGGAGGGGGACGAGGGGGCATGGGAGGGTAGCGGCCTTGGGGTCACTCTCCCAGGATCCTCACCATAGGAAATATACGGAATGATGGGATTAAAGAACAAGGAAGGTTACACGGCCTTGAGCACAGTTGTAATTAAGTTAGTAAATATAACTAGTTAAGTGACAGGGTAAAGGTTAAGGGTTCATACGCTTGGATTTATTAGTCTTTTCTCACTTATTGGGAGTGGAGATTAGGAATAGAGAGGTTGTACAATTTCGAATTATATAGTTAAGTTAATAAAGAAAGATCGGAGTTAAGTTAAGGACTGTAACAGGGGAGTAATCCCTGTTCAAGTAATGTGCCTTTAATCTAGCAGTGTGGTGGTTAACTGCTGGTAGTCAATTAATAAACACCACCTGCCTGATTTAGATTGCTTACAAAAGCCTGTCTGTTGAGACAGGAAGTGACTCCTTAGCTCACTTGTGAGCTGACCTTTGGAGACAGAACAGAGGTTCTTGAGTCTCCCAGGAGAGACTGACCAAGAGAACACAGATCTCTGGAGCTGACCTGTCTTGAGCTCTGCCAGAATACACAGCATAGCTGATTTCAAGACACAGGGAAAACTACTAAACCTGAAGCTGACACACCCTGAGGGAAGGGAGCTGAACCAGGAACTGAGAAGATTTTCCCTCCAAGAAACAGATAAGACTTTCATTCTTAAGAGACTTCTTATATCTGCTTATTTCATGCTATGTGTTTGGGGCTGGGAGAAATGCTTGACTAAGGGAGATGTGAATTAATTGCATAGTGTTTCACTAGAAATACTCCCAAGTGAATAGAAGCTTTGTTCCTCCCCTGGGTTTGGATGGATTTCCTGATGAAAAGGAAAAGGCACAATAAAGCCTTATTATAATTTCACCTTATAAAAGTCTCCAATTGTGCTCCTCTGTGAACATCCGTCTACATATGGTGTCAGAAGTGGGATGAGAGGTGTCTGTAGTTAAAATGGACCGGAGATTTTTATGTGAAATTTTTTTTATGCTTTTTGCCTACAAACAGTCTGAGCAACTTAGAAAAAAAAAAAAAAAAAAAACCTCATGCAGCAGAGATCAGAGTTAAAGGGATACACACCACTGAAAACTTACAAAACCACAGATGGACTCTTTGCCACAATCCCAAGAGGAGAGATACTGCTGAAGCAGCTAAACCTTATTTGCCTATCACAAAGTGTAATATGGTCATTGAAATAGGGGTTTTGCCTTCCAGCCATAGTCAGGGTTCAAGAATTGAAGCAGCCCTTAAAAAGGGATAGGTGTTTGTTGTTTTCAAAAGTTTCGCTGATGCAGTGAATACAGATGGTGACCCACGAGCGGTACTGATTTTGCAAATAAAGTTTGCCACACCGCATAGGGCTACCAGCTGTGAATGGAGTATATGCAGAAAAGTGTGAAAATTGATACAAGACTGTGCTGAAGCAGGGGAATTTTTAGCAAACAAATGCTGAGTGTAAAATTGCCCTATAGGGGAAAAAGGAATTGCTGACTGTTGAGTCACCCTGCCGGGAATGAAAGAAATAGTCCACTGCAAAGAATGTTTGGGAGCAAAACAGACACCCAAAGTGTGAAGTGTGAATGCCATAATACCCAAAGATGAGACTGAAAATTACTGAACTCAAGCAGAAAACCAAATTCTGTTACTGAAGCGGAGGGATTTCACCTAGCAAGTAAATGGTGTAAAGCAAATAGAAGTTTTTACCTAGCAACCACACGTTCAGCATACCTAATGAGAGATTACACCTAGCAAGTAAATAGTGTAAAGCAAATAGATGTTTTTACCTAGCAACTGCACATCTTGTATACCTGATAAGAGAAAATGCATGCACTGCTGATATTGTAAAAAAAATTACCCAAGAAAGAAAAGTCTACAGAGATGCCTGTGAGAGCTACGACCTCTACAAGCAGGGTATGCCCACCTGTAGGACTACCACAATTGGGGTTTCTAGCAAATACAGTGGCAACAGCTGCAATAGCGCCTCCTGAGGTCAGGAAGAAAATTACACCTGAGAGCCTAAAAATGGAGGACAAGATGCAGCGTTCCTGTAATGAACCCTACCCCACGGAAGAGTGGCCCTTCCAGTCCAATAAAGAGGAAGACATCTTTTACGGGGAACCCGAACCGAGTCACATTCACAAAACACCCCAAGAATGGTGGGGGTGCCTGAACTCGGCACGAACAGAAAAGACCGCCCGCTATGATGACGAATATGGTCGACAAGAGAAAGAGCGGGAGCAGCAGATCACCCAATATTTCTGTCAGCTAAAGCAACTGCAAGAAAAGCCTGGCGTATATAATGAAGCTGCTAAAGTATCAAATAAAGAAGGAGACCCCAGTATTCCTGATGGGACGGAGTCATCCAAAACAAAAAACCGGAAAAAGAAAAAGAAAAGCGGTTCTTCACTTACCGTGGAAGGAACAGACACGTCCACAGATCCTGTGGAGGAAAAGGGGGACCGAGTTGCCCTGCAGCCTAGAGAAAATGGAGAATTCGTCCCGCGGTTAACCGAATATCCAGAGGGCCCAAGGCAGAAGTCGTGCACCCCAAAGAAGTGTCTGTCCGGTGCCAACAGTGAGGAACCCTCAACCAACCATCCTAGGGAAGTGGAGCCGGAACCAGTGAGTTACGATCCCTTGACCAACCCTAAAGATGCCCTGAAAAATGCCAGGCATGACTGTGATATGCTCCATGAACAATTGAAACAAAAGGAAGATGGTTACACAGAGCTACAGAAAAATAACGTGAGGCTACAAAAAGATGTGCTCACAATTTACTCTTTAGCCAGGACAGAATTGGACGATCTCAAGACTGAGCTAGATACTGCAAATGCTACTATTTCCGCCATGGATGGAAAGCAGAGCCAATCTGATAAAATGGTGGCTATGCTAAAGCGGAAGTATGAGGAGGCACTGAAGCAGATGACAGTCTTCCAGCAAGAGGTTCACACTCTTCGCATAGAGCTGAATGCCTCACAACAGGAGGTCAACAGTGTCCAGACAGAGGTGGACGTATCTCAGAAAGAGGTTCAGACACTCCGCAGAGCACTGGATGCCTCACATCATGAGACCAACAGCTGCCACACAGACCTGGAAGTTTCCAGAAAGGAACTACACAGTCTCACTGAGGAGCTGGACATTGCTAAAGAAACTATTGCCAATCTTAATAGAAATCTTCAAGTCTCCCAGAAGGAGCTTCAGACCCTCAACCTAGAGAAGGATGTCTCACACCAGGAGACTGTCAGTCTCAAAGCAGATGTGCGTAAATGGAAGGAGGACTGCAAAGAAGCCCTGAATAGTACAGAGACTGAAAATGGAGAAAATATATAAGATTACAAAGAAAAAACGTAAAACTCAAAGAAGAAAATTTTAATTTGACAAACGACGTCAAGGGAAAAAATGAAAAGCTGCACGAGCTTAAAGAAATAAATAGACTATTGGAAGGTGAGAAGTTTGAAGCTGAGCACCGACTGCAGAACCAACTGCAAGGTCTGCGTACGCACCTCGAGAAGGCAGAGGAGAAGCAGCGAACTCTGCAGGATGACAATCTGCAGGCTATTAAAGAAATTCAAGTGCTGCAGGAATGTCTGATGACCCAGTATGTCCCCGCAAAGCAGCATTAGAAACTGATGGCTAACCTGAGCATCACCAAAGCATCGCTAAAGGCCAAGCTTAGAACCCAGGTGACGCGGCACAAAAGGGAGCACAAGAAGGTCCAGAAACTGAAACAAGTAACTGTGGCCCAAGCAAAGAAGTTCATAGTGCTTCACAATGCACTAAAAATGTGGAAGCAAGCTCAGAGAAAGCAAAGCATGCAGATAAATTCCCTGAGAAGAGACTTGCAAGACGCACTCAAAAAACAGGGATCTCTCACGGATGAGATTACAGTCCTACACGAACAAGTATTGACCCTGACTAAGCGTCAGTATCCCACAGCCTCAAAAACCCATGAAGACAAGGGTACAGTCAGAGCTGGGAATACCGCTCATCTGAAAGATAAGGTTGTAAAATTTGAACCACTAGCAAAACCTTCAGCCACCCAGCAGGCAACAAAAGAAGGTTCACGTGCCGAATTAAAACCAGAAGAATCCTTAGCTGATGAAGCTGAAAAGATGGGACATTCTCTGGAAATGGATGTGGAATTGCAACTTAATCTCAAAGAGGCTGAACTAGCAACCCCATTGAGTGGGAAAAGGGCAGAGAGACAGCTTCAAGAGCGGAAAACTCAAAGGGCTGTTCTTAAATGCTCTGCAACTGCTGCCATACAGTATGCCTACAATAAGACGAGCACCCGACGCGAGGGAAATCTCATGACCGCGCACGTAGAAAAAAGAATATACTTGGAAAAAGTCCTCCTCGAGCGACTGAGGGGTGCTGATCTCAAGCACCTTCAGGAGGAGACACGAATAAACTGGAGAAAGGGCTCCAATCCCAGAAGAACTGAGGGTTCTCTTCCTCCATCCACTCTCATTCAAGTCACAGAGATATCTAGAATGAGAGTGGAAGGATGGGCTTTGGCAGTGGCAAGCCGAGCTTCCCACAAACAGGGGAGGTATGTAACAGGGGAGTAATCCCTGTTCAAGTAATGTGCCTTTAATCTAGCAGTGTGGTGGTTAACTGCTGGTAGTCAATTAATAAACACCCCCTGCCTGATTTAGATTGCTTACAAAAGCCTGTCTGTTGAGACAGGAAGTGACTCCTTAGCTCACTTGTGAGCTGACCTTTGGAGACAGAACAGAGGTTCTTGAGTCTCCCAGGAGAGACTGACCAAGAGAACACAGATCTCTGGAGCTGACCTGTCTTGAGCTCTGCCAGAAGACACAGCATAGCTGATTTCAAGACACAGGGAAAACTACTAAACCTGAAGCTGACACACCCTGAGGGAAGGGAGCTGAACCAGGAACTGAGAAGATGTTCCCTCCAAGAAACAGATAAGACTTTCATTCTTAAGAGACTTCTAATATCTGCTTATTTCATGCTATGTGTTTGGAGCTGGGAGAAATGCTTGACTAAGTGAGATGTGAATTAATTGCATAGTGTTTCACTAGAAATACTCCCAAGTGAATAGAAGCTTTGTCGTCCCCCCCCCCTGTGTTTGGATGGATTTCCTGATGAAAAGGAAAAGGCACAATAAAGCCTTATTATAATTTCACCTTATAAAAGTCTCCAATTGTGTACCTCTGTGAACGTCCATCTACAAGGACAAAGTTAGTGTTTAAGAGGTATTCAAAGTAGGGTATTCAAAAATTGTAAATAAGTTAGTGCTGTTGTTCGCTAAGAAGTTTAAGATTAAAAAATCACTGAAGTTTAAGTTTTTGTTAAGAGACAGATATGCGCCGGTGGGATTCGCTCCCGGCGTCGTGCATGCATTCCTCGCATTGGTTCCTGATGAGTCGGGGCCATAAACAAGTCCCAGGGGGGTCAGCCCCCAGTGGGGAAGGCCGGCCGTCTCCAAAGGCTAGGCATAATGACCTACCCTTTGGGCGTCATAGTCGTACTCGGGGGCTCCCGAGTCGTAATCTGGTTTTTCATTTGTTATTTTTTATGATCATTTCTTTGTTTAATTTATGTTTGGTATTTTGTTTTATCCCCAATGTGTTTCCCCTTGTTCTGTTTCCCTCTCCCTGTCCGTCCCTCCCAACCCATTCCTCACCCGGAGAAGGAGGACATAGGCCTGCGAGTGGGGCAGGAGTCGTACGGGACAGACACCCCAAGGACATAGCTCAGCTGGGTAAGAAGAAAGACAGATCGGGTGAGTCATCAAACTTTAATCTACTACACTTTTCACAAAACAAAGGATGACGTTGACCTTATTATCACATAACGTAAAGGGCTTTAATAACCCAACCAAAAGGAAAATAGCCTTCTCAGACTACAAAAGAAAGCACTCAGATATCCTAATGATACAGGAGACTCACTTTAATAAGACCAATGCCCCTAAATTCCTAGATAAAGATTACACCCAGTTTTACCTGTCCTCAGCAACGGTCAAAAAGCGTGGAGTGGCCACCCTGTTAAATAATAGAATCCCATTAGTAACCCAGACCATCAAATGAGATGTAGACGGACACCTTATTATTCTAGTAGGCATGATACAGGAGCAATATATAACACTGGCCACAATCTTTGCCCCCTGCGAGCAGGATGCAGCCTTTTTCGACAGCTTCTTTCTGATTTTTACGCTCTAATGCTAGGGGCTGTGTCATACTCGCAGGAGATATCAATACGGTCATGCAGCCGAGTTTAGATAGATCAGGGAGTACGGGTACAGTGAATAAAAAAACGATGACCTCTCCACGCAAGGGCCTCAAAGCCAACCAATTGACCGACATATGGAGGGAACTACACCCGACGGATAGGGACTGTATGCAGAATTTACACCATGGGTGTGGACAGTCAAAACCTGTATAAGAACAGCTCCACTTCAAGTCAGTGCACATATCAGCTGCACATGATTATTAAAATTCAGAATCCATATTGTTAAGGGAGTGACAATAAATGTGCCTACATCTTTGTAAGGAGTGCACCTTACATATTATCATCTTATGAACTCAGAGTATTTAGTAACAGCTCCTTTAAGCTGTATCTTCTATCCCAGGGGTGAGCAAACTTTTTATGCCGAGCCCCCCTTTTCATCCATGAAATTTCTCTGGCCCCCCCTGCCTGACGTAATCATAATCAAATGAAAAAAAAACAACCTTTATTAAACGGTATACAATGTAAATACAAATATGTCTAAATACTTATTTCAACAGCTCGCGCTTGCAAAATTAGGCTGCGTCCACACTGCCTCTGAGAGCGGTGACATAACCAACTCTCCATGCATTAGCACAGGGTGTCCTGCATAATTTTGCAAGCACGAGCAGGGGGGCGTGGATCGGGGCTATTTTTGTGTGTGTTTGTGTGGCTGTGTGTGTGTGCGCATTGACTGCTGCTGAGCGCGCTTCAAAGTCAAATTTGTTTGTCTCCCCAAGCGCCAAGCTTTGGAGAGTGTACGCCCCCCAGTTTGCGCACCGCTGCATTTAATCACCACACGCACACACACAATCACAACACAGACACAGCACACATACTTAGTCACAACACACAATCAATCAATCACAACCAACACAGACACAACAAACACACTCAATTGTATTGTATTGTATGTCTTTATTTATATAGCGCCATTAATGTACATAGTGCTTCACAGTAGTAATACATGTGGTAATCAAATAAATAACAGAGCATGGGAATAAGTGCTTTAGACATAAAAGTAACATTAAGGAAGAGGAGTCCCAGCCCCGAGGAGCTTACAGTCTAATTACAGTCTAATCACAACACACACACACAATCACAACCAACACAGACACAACACAACACACATACACAGAATCATAACCAACCATACAGACACAACACACACACAATCACAACCAACACAGACACAACACACAATCATAAGTCACACACTTTCACCTGGGGGAGGAAGTACTACTGTAAGCATGCTCCTGTCCCCCATGCTGCTGAAAAGCGGGTAACACAGGAGGAGGAGGGCTTGTCTGTGTGCAGGAAAGCCCTGCCCCAGCAGCAGGCAGACAGCACAGAGAAGCAGCAGCCCAGAGCTGCTTCTTGGCCTCCAGTGCATAGCTATGCCCACCCCCAGGTTTCCCCGCACGCTGCCTGCACCCCCCCTAAATAATCTTGTGCCCCCCAGTTTACGCACACACTGAATTAGATGCTCTATAGGGGGGTGATACATATATAATTGCCATTCATAATACTGGTATTACATCAATTATATTTCTTAGCCATATCATCTGGCAAACTGTAGGTAGCCTTACTTAATTGCACTGATTTTTTGGACACCATTGAGTCTTTCATTCACATTGATTTGTTTGTTTTTTTGCACTTTTATACTGGCGTCTTCTTGCCAGCATAGCTACCTACCAGTACATTACACACTGAGTGTTAAGACTCTACAGTACATGTAGAGCACTAATAACCTACGTACTTATCCGTG
The DNA here is from genome assembly GCF_040206685.1 of Ascaphus truei. Lineage (NCBI taxonomy): Eukaryota > Metazoa > Chordata > Amphibia > Anura > Ascaphidae > Ascaphus > Ascaphus truei. The sequence continues at coordinate 256,791,434 of NC_134486.1, forward strand.
TATCAGCAGTGTACATATGCATATTTCATGGATTAAGTAAAATATGTCTTTACTATAGGGATCCTTGACAGGACCCAATCCAGCTCTTAGTGTCCTTTAGGTTTAAAATTTAGTATATTTCTTATATGTTTGTTTCTCTGTAGATCAATACATAATCATTAAATCGTTATATTATTATTTATATTAGTATTGTATTGTATGTCTTTATTTATATAGCGCCATAAATGTACATAGCGCTTCACAGTAGTAATACATGTTGTAATCATATCAATAACAAATAATATAAATAATAGGTCATGGGAATAAGCGCTTCAGACATAAAAGTAACATTAAGGAAGAGGAGTCCCTACTCCGAGGAGCTTACAATCTAATTGGTAGGTAGGGGAACATATAGAGACAGTAGGAGGGACTTCTAGTAAGTGCGTCTACAGGGGGCCAAGCTTTATGTATCATGTGTCCAAGATTATCCAGTGCTATTCATATGCTTATTTAAGCAAATGTGTCTTAAGGTGGGTCTTAAAGGTGGATAGAGAGGGTGCCAGTCGGATATTGAGGGGAAGGGCATTCCAGAGGTGCGGGGCAGAAAGTGAGAAAGGTTTAAGTCGGGAGAGAGCTTTAGATACAAAGGTGGAAGAAAGAAGACATCCTTGAGAAGAACGCAAGAGTCGGGATGGTGCATAGCGAGAAATTAGGGCTGAGATGTAAGGAGGGGCAGAACAGTGTAAAGCTTTAAAAGTGAGGAGGAGAATTGAGTGTGAGATGCGGGATTTGATCTGACGCAGAGACAGATTTAGGAAAGAGTAGAGTGATTCTGGCAGCAGCGTTTAGGATAGATTGTAGGGGAGACAGGTGAGAGGCAGGAAGGCCGGACAGCAGGAGGTTGCAGTAGTCGAGACAGGAGAGAATGAGGGCCTGAGTCAGAGTTTTAGCAGTCGAGTAACAGAGGAAAGGGCATATCTTTGTGATATTGCGGAGGAAAAAGCGACAAGTTTTAGAAACGTTTTGCATGTGAGAGGAGAATGAGAGAGAGGAATCGAGTGTGACACCAAGGCAGCGTGCTTGGGCTACTGGGTGAATGATTGTATTTTCAACAGTAATGTGGAAGGAGGTAGTAGGTTTGGGAGGATCTCTGTTTTTGCCATGTTAAGTTTCAGTCGGCGGATGGCCATCCAGGATGATATTCCAGAGAGACATTCAGAAACTTTGTATAGCAGGTGTAAGGTCAGGGGTTGAAAGGTAAATTTGTGTGTCGTCAGCATAGAGGTGATATTTAAACCCAAAAGATGTGATTAGGTCACCTAGAGAGAGTGTGTAAAGAGAAAAGAGAAGGGGTTCCAGCACAGAGCCCTGGGGTACCCCCACAGAGAGATCAATAGAGGAGGAGGAGGTGTTAGCAAGAGAGACACTGAAAGTACGATGGGAGAGGTAAGAGGAGATCCAGGATAGAGCTTTGTTACGAATACCAAGAGTATGGAGAATGTGAAGGAGAAGAAGGTGGTCCACTGTGTCAAATGCTGCAGAGAGGTCGAGTAATATGAGCAGAGCGTAATGACCTCTGTCTTTGGCAGCATGGAGGTCGTCAGTTATTTTAGTGAGGCCTTTTTCAGTAGAGTGAGAAGTGCGGAAGCCAGATTGTAGAGGGTCTAGAAGAGAATAGGTGTTGAGAAAGTGTAGCAATTGAGAGAATACAAGACATTCAAGGAGTTTGGAGGCAAAAGGCAGGAGGGAGACAGGTCGATAGTTAGAAGGACAGGTAGGGTCAAGCTTGCTGTTTTTGAGTAATGGTATAACGGTTGCATGCTTGAAGGAGGATGGAAAGGTATCAGAGTAGAGGGAAGAGTTAAAAATCTGTGTGAGCATAGGGATTATAGTAGGAGCAAGAGGTTTTAGGAGATGGGAGGGAATGGGATCAAGAGGGCAAGTGGTAGAGGGAGAAGAGGAGATCAGCAGTGATACATCCTCCTCCGAGATAGCGGAAAAAGAGTCAAGGAAGGCAGGAGGAGAGTTGGGAAGCGGTGTGGGATGGGAGGAGGCAGCAGATGGGATGTTCTGACGTATGGATTCCACCTTTTCCTTAAAAAAGTCAGCAAAGTCCTGAGGTGAGATGGAGGAACAAGAGGAGGTAGCCGAGGGTGGTCTGAGTAGAGAGTCAAAGACAGAAAAGAGTCGTCTTGGGTTAGACTTGTGTGTGTTGATTAGTGATGAAAAATAGGTTTGTTTAGCCTGAGAGAGAGCAGAGTTGAAACAGGACAGCATAAATTTATAGTGAATGAAGTCTGCGAGCGTATGGTGTTGAGTGCTCATATTAGGGTTTCTTTTCTCTATTATAAATATTCAAAGTGCACATTCCTTAGATCCCCCCTCTAGTACGTCATTACTGTCCATATTATATTTGCTGAGCGGTGGCCTCCCTCTGTTACAAACTTTCACCATTGTGTCCAGTATTTTTGTAGAAGGAATCTGGCATCCCTACTCCCCTCCCCACCCCAGTATTTCTTTCTCTCCCCACCCACCAGAATATCTCTCTTCTAAGGCTACGCTTATACTAAAGGCTACGGTGACGTGACCGCGTGACGTCTGTTGTACAATAGCGATACCTGCACTCTGGTGCAGAAGACCAGAGGGCGACTGGGGTGCGTGGCCGCAAGCGGTTCGCCCTCATTGCCTGAACCGCTCACGACCCGCTGACGTCACTCGGCGATCAGCGAAAAAGTCAAAATCCTTTGACTGCCAGCGACCGCTTCATCGCTCTGCAGCGCCATCACAGTCACACCCACTATGGGTAACCGCGATGGACTGCATGTACTTGCTACAGCGCTCTGCGACATCGCAGTCACAAGTGCTATAAGCGTAGCCTTACACTGTTCCTCTTTATCACTCTCTGTTCTCTTCTCATGTATTTATCCTATTTCCCCCTCAGGTCTTTTCTCTCTCTCTCTTCTCTCACACATGCCATTCTCTTTATTTAGACCCCATGTTTCTATCTCTCCCCCCACCCATGTATTTTCCTTATTTTCCCCATTATGACATCTCTCTAACAATGTGATTTATCTTTTTCCCAGCATCTTTTTCTCTTTTCCTTTCTCACTCTTTCATCCTCATGTTTTTCTCTATCTCCCCCCTCATGTCTTTCATTTTCCTCTTATGTATTTCTCTCTTTGTGGTTTTTCTTTCTTCCTTTCTATGTTTTCTTTCCTTTTAATGTCTTTTTTCTCCCCATGATTTAGCCCTTCCCTGCAGCTTCAACACCACACTGCTCTCCCTGAGGCCCCGCCACTGACCTAGGCCCTGCCCACCTACAGAGGCCTCTACAGAGAAATGGATTTCCCTCTGTGAGCTGCCTGCATCTCAAAGCGCCCGCTGCAGAGAAGTGATGTCTGCAGGAGGCTGGCCCTCTACACCCAACTGGGCCCGGGAGAACAAGTACCGGCTAACTTCCCCCACGTCGGCGGCCCTGATTTTCAATCAGTTAATTTTTCAACCTTTTGCTTATATTTGTTATTATTTGGTGAAAAATGTATTACAGGTAGCAGTCAAAAAATGGTTTAGAAATTGCACTTGCCATGCAATCACACTTTGTGTATGTGAGATATTGTATTGCATTATGCTCCTTAAACCTGTAATCCTGTATACCAATTACTTACAGTATCTGTATTTGGCATGGTGTTGTACCTATAACAAGTAATAATACTATTGTGATAATACTAAGAGTGAGGCCAGTAATTATTAGGCTTATAAGTACTGTAGCCATGCATAATAATGACTGCGTACATCTTCCCTGTTGGCAGTAAGTCCTGGTAAGTACAGGCCTGCCAACAGTAGTTATGGAGGTTTTCCCTCACACCCTGGTGTGGTGCCCTGTGTAAGGAAGGGAGTGGCTGTATGCTCTGAGTCCCTGGATAGTGACATCAGAGATGCGCCTGCCCCCTGAGGTATAAAGGGCACAACACTGTCAGTTAGGGTGGTGGCAAAGTAGTTGCAAGTGTTAGCCAGCAGTTGTGTGAAGGGATTGGAGGAATACTTTTGTGACCCTAGTGCTGTAACTAGCGGTAGCAGAGTGACCAATCAAGTCTGTCTAAGCCACGCTGTGTCCAGGGACCTGGCGCAGTGGTGATCTCCCTAGGAGAAAGGGAATCCCACTTCAATACGGGAGGGCGTACCTGGCAAAGGGACAGCACGGAGAGATGTGCGGCTAGAGCCGGCAGCTGCATGGGGCAGCCTGCTACATCCCAGTCTACAATAAAGATGCCATGTTCAAAGAAACCCCCACTGTGTGAGTGTGAAGTTACTCAGCAGTGGCAGTCACCACGAGAAGGAGTTCCTCACCAGGACAATCTCCCTGCGGAAGCATAGATCCTGATGAGGTGGAGGCGCTGCACATGAAGTAAGTTGGACTCGTAACCACTACCTCAGATACCTGTCCTGATGATATCCTCTATAACACCAAGCGGGAGACTCAGGAGTCCTGTTACTAGCAGGTGCACCACCACACACGACCTTGTAATGGGGACCGGTTAGACCACACGGGCCAATGTGAGATTGGGTGGGTCAGACAAGGGGGGTCCAGCCGTTACAGTACAAAAAGAAATTAAGGGTACAAGCAGTTTAAATGATATAAACCAGAAAACATGCTTGGGGTAAAGAGTATAAAATAATTTGGTACTGATTCTCCTTCAATTGGAACGTAAAAATGCAATAATATGATATATTCAATGTCCTTTGTTGAATTATATAGTGATATTGAGTTTTTATTCAGTAAAATCTGAAAATGATGGTTAGCGAAAGTTACACTCCTACGAAAGTTACATTGCATAATACACTTTAATTTTATACTCACGTTGCCCTCTTTCATAACAAATAAACTATGTAGTAATACTCTGCAGGTATCTCCAGCAGTAAAGGGATTAACCAATTAACCAACATGCCCCTGGGTGTTAGAAACAATTCTGATTTTTTTTCTACTGAAGCATTGTGATCACGGTGCTGTGAATAGTGAATTACCCTTTTTCTTGCATCTTTGCAGGAGGCAGGCTTTGGGCAGACATCTATAACGGAACAATAAATAGAAGAAGAATAATGCAACATGCCCTTTTCCATAAAAGGAATCCCACTCTTTGCATTACAAAATAAATATTTTAAGCTTTTCACTGGTTTCCAAATTCTAAATGAATGGGTTGTCACATGTTGCGTTATTACATCTTTTGATAAAAACATACAACACTGATTATATTGTTGCAAACAAGTCAACTGTATTTCTGGCCTAAAAAAAGACTTCTAGTAATAAAATTCAGCAATTTGATTGATTGACTAGTCAGTAATCTTCAAGCTATTTTTACTGTCTTTACTGCTACATGGAAACAAAAGCTAAACACGCTTTCAAGAAAATAATGGAGGATATTAACTGAAAGAGACTTGATCAAAGTACAGTCCACATATTTGTATAAATTCTCAACAGCCCACTCCAAAATGTGCTGTATTTTTTTTCTCCTTTTTAAATGTACAATTATTACATTTTGGAAGCTGACGTCCATACATTCATGTGTGCAATACTACTTTATAGTTCCCAAATTAAAGTTCTCGTGTGTCTTTTACATACAGTAGGGAAAAAGTATACTGTATTAGGAGAAGAGGTTGACAATAGGGGAATGCAAGTACTCCATCATAATCATGTTTTTGAATTCTTAAATTTTTCATTGTTGAAAGCTAGGCAAGAAGAAATACTGTATACAATGAAAAAGCTTGATGACTCTTTAATCAATTATTCTTTGTCAGGGGCCAAAATTCCAGACTTGCCAGTGGTGGCAGAAGATGAGGACCTCTTCAGTTGCAGGCAGGTGCATCTTGCTAGACCAGGTGTGTTGGAAACCTCGGTGACAGTCTCCCTCGTTTGTGACAAAGCTTCCCAGGCTGGCCAGCACCCCTGAACTTCACCGCTCTGTGGCGACTGTGCCATGACATTGCCTAGTCTTCTGACCGAGCCCAGACCCACATGACCTCCCTAATCGTCTATCATGCCATTGAGCGAACACAAAGGAGGGAGACGGACCGACTCATGGCTGCAGGTGGCATGACGCAAACTCAGATGTTATGACTAAGTGACTGCAATTGCTTTTTGCCGTGTGCATCTCCAGAAGAGCGAAATGCAAAGGCGCAGAACAACTAGAGTGAAATAGAATCAATTTCTCTTTCTCCCCCCACGCCCTTGCAGGCGCATGTTATACCATTTGTGCGAAGGGGAAACAAATTTCTTTACTGCCAAACCGCCTATAAATATCCATCTGCAAATTGAATTTTGTTTGCAAACCTGCAAAGAATATATAAAAGAATAATATATTTCATGTGCTCTTAACAAATGTGTAAACTTTAGTGATCTTAGTTTAATTTTCTATCAAATGATCGTTAAATGCTCAGTAAATAAATATGCGGGTATATCTTTTTTTATTGCATTTCAATTTCAAGATGCAGTCACCTGTCTAAGATGTGTTTATTACAGATAAAGTAATGATTCAATGGGGTTGCGTGGCTTCTAGAGCTGAACAGTACTTGTTAAAATAATTCCAGCTTCAAACATTACATTTTCACAGTTACTAAACGAAATGGAACATTTTGTCTCGATGTTAAAAACAGTTTAGCACATTTAAGCATGTGGGTATTATAAATAGTTTTTGACTCATAACTGCTCTCCAGGGCTTGAGAGGAGCAGGAATAAACCGGATGCAGTTCCAGCACTTATTTTAGCAGCATTCTGGCAGTTCTGCAGCCATTCTGCCTCCTTCCCCAAGCCCTACCTGTTAAAGGTGTGTAGCACCCTCCTCCTCCGCCCCTCCAATTTGCAGGAAAGGAGCATTACTACGCTAGGTACTCACCTGTTTGGATATACAGAATGCCCAAGCCTCCGCTCATAGGGAGCTTGGGGTGCGTGGTGCAGCGCCCCACCTATGGGGATCCCGCCACAGACGAGAGTACCCCACACAGGAACATATATTTATAAGTATACCGTGAACACACTCACATACACCATGGTATAAACAATAACTCTTTACCAACTGGATCCCCAGAATACACATACACAATAGCAGGATAACATAGGCAATAACAATAATACCCCAATTCCCTGAGTCCCAATATGCACTACACCCCCCTTGGGCACCTAATACAGCCAGATGTCCCTATAGGTCATACAAGTGTGTGTGTGAGGACAGCGCTACCCTCCCCTGGTATAGTTGGTGCACGTGGGTACCTTCCTTTACTTAGTGTTGTGTAATGAAGTCTCACTGTAGGAGGCAGGCCACATCCGTGTCTCACGATGCAGGGCCTCCAACACAACCTCTTCTTTCCTTACGTCCGGGCAACACGCGGAAGCTCCCCCAGGCCTGGGTAATACTCCACCGTGGTCCGTTCTTCTCCGGTGCTTCTTCTCTGCACATGCTAATAGGGTAAGTTCCTGACTACTGGCCAGTCCTACAATACTCCTCTAATGTGAATGGGACTAACTGTGGCCTGTGGGGAAATATCCTGTCCTAGCCCTAGGCAGCCTGACTGGCTCCCTGGGCAATCCTTCTTCCCCAGCGCAGGCAGCTCTGCCTTTGCGGTCTCCAGTCTCACAGGATATCCTATCTCTTCTGTTTATTTTGGGTGTGCCAAGATGGTCGCCAAAGCTCTGCATGGGAGTCCTATAGGCTCTTTGGGTGTACCAAGATGGCCACCGCATCTCCACTTTAAGAGTCTAGCACTGCTGCCCTCTTGACATAAGGCATCTCATATGGCACAGGTAATTGTATTGTCAGTAACAAGTTAGGGACATCTACAGGACATCCTAGCCAGGAAGGATGGGAACTTCTATGGTAACCACAGCTATTATTAATCTGCAACTAAAAGGTTAAGTGGAGTTGTTCCTTCGCACTCAGGTATTGCATTGCGTGGCTTAGCACAGATGCCTTTCTGTGTCGGTGTTCTATTAGCAGGAAGTATCTGTTTGTATCACTGCTTGCCAGTAATAAATCAGAAGGAATTACATATTCTATTATAAAACATACAGTACTTCCTTTGTTAATTTCCTTCAGCTACCAGGAAGGTTCACTAAATTAAGTTTGGCAATTAAAATACGAATGCGATGAGCTGTCATATTATTAGAGCTGAAATATTATTGTGTGCTGTGATCTGTTTTAAAGACAAAATTGAATGCCCCCAACCCTTTCTAGACATTAAATTAATATATGTATAGCCATGCACAATAATGGTATATTGCTTTCCTCTCTGTTGGCAGTAAGTCCTGGTAAGAACAGGTATGCCAGCAGTAGTAATGGAGGTTTTCCCTCATCCAATGGTGAGGTGCCCTATGTATGGAGGGGAGTGGCTGTCTGCTCTGAGTCCCTGGATAGTGACATCAGGGATGCGACTGCCTCCTGAAGTATATAAGGCACAACACAGTTAGTTATAGGAGTTCTACAAGTGTTCGACAGAGAGTTCTAGCAGTGTTCTGGCAGCTGTGGAAAGCTGTTAGGAAATTGTATGTCCTGCATAAGGGATTGTGGGAACACTTTGTGACCCTAGTGAAGTAACTAGCGGTCCAGGTTGACCTATCAGCCTGTCTAGCCACTCTGTGTCCAGGGACCTGGCACAGAGAGAGTCTCCCTAGGAGAAGAGGGAACCCCACTTCAATTCAGAAGGGCGTACCTGGCGAAGGGACAGCACGGAGAGATGTGCGGCTAGAGCCAGCAGCTGCATGTGGCAGTCTGCCACATCACCGTCAACAATAAAGATGCCCTGTTTAAAGATACCCCCACTGTGTGAGTGTGAAATTACTCGCAAGTGGATGGCACCACCGAGAAGGAGTTCCTCACCAGGACCATCTCCCTGCGGAAGCATAGATCCTGATGAGGTGGAGGCGCTGCACATGATGTAAATTGAACTCGCACCCACTACCTCAGCCACCGATCTGTTGATAATCCCCTACTACCATCAAGCGGGAGACTCAGGAGTTCTGTTGCCTACAGGTGCACCATCACACACACGTAATGGGAGTTGGTTATCAAGAGTACCCGGGCCAATGTGAGATTGGGGGGGTGGGGGGGATAAACTCTTTACAATTGGAGGCGCTGCTGAGAGGTTATATACACCTATCAACAGGACAGGCTTTTGCTAGACACGCTAGGAAACAGGGAAAGTGTATACTGCCACTTTGTGATGCGTTGGGCAGGGACCGCAGGGATGGTATATCCTGGGAACCTGAAGGAGTGAGTGGGTCTGGAGAGGGGCTATAGCTGTCCGAGTCACCTTGAGGGAGCGCTAGGGGTAGGACGCCTGAAGGGATAGACTGGTAACTAGGTCAGGAATCCTGGAGAGGGTCTGCACTAGGCTAGCCAACAGTAGGTAGACGCCCAAGTACTGCATGGGAGCCCCAGAGTACTCTAGCCATTCCAGATCACTTACCAAAGGGAGCACAGACTGGGTGGAAGGAGATACAGTAGACACTGAGAGAGTGAGCCTAGCCTGAGGTAGTGCAACACGAGTTAAACGTATGTTAGGTACACGAGGTGGTGCACCAGGCATGTTTATTGTACGGATGTGGTAGCTGCCCAGCAGAGCGGAGCTCCATGTACAGTAATCCAGTATACCGTGAACAAGAAGTGACCGTCGGAATGGAGGATCTGCAAGGAGCAGAAGGTCCAGGATGTCGGGAAGAGGAAGGAGAACAAGCTACAGGAGAGACTCTTTTGTGTTTGTTATGGAATGGCGTGAAAGCCGTGGCTGCGCCGTGTTTGTCATGCTTTTGTTCTCGGGATGATACCACTGAGAATAGTGAGGACGACAGCCTTGCGCGATGGGAGGAACGAAATGGACTTTGTTACACACCAATTAACAAACAGCCAGACGCTACCTCAAATACAAAAAAGGACAGTGCTTACCAAAATGGCGGTTCCCGTGTTCCCGGGACACCGCGTGGGCCAGCTGCAGAAAGCCTTGCAACTCTGCAGTTTGCAAATTGTTGGCCAGGATTGGCGGCAACGAGTAAACTCCACCCAGTTGAGGAGTTTGGCGCGAAAGCTGGAGCCGCGCCCTCATGGACGATGACTCACTCAGCCCCAGTGCTGGGTCAGCCTACAAAGCAGAGAGACATCCCCCTAGTTTCAACCAGGGGGAGTGGTCTAAAGTTCCGCCGGATGCTGATGGAGGAATTGGGGGGAAGGACAGCTCACCCATCCCCTGCACTTCAGTTGCGAAGAGCCATCGATCACTACAGACCACTAGGAGGAGTGCTCCCGTTGGTGACCATGGCTGAGCAAGCGGAGAAAGTGGAACAGAGTCCCTTAATATCAACCCACCCCTACTCGGCTCCAGGAGGCTTCCTGATCAACCGAGTGGAAGGTGTGGAGACAGTGGTCTGTCTCTGCCTGCAGTGCAGACTGCCTGGTGGAGCCGTGGGCAGTGAGGCTCAATGTCCTCACTGTAGCCTACAGTACATGTGGCCCATGACAACTTTTGTGCCGATACAAACTGTAGGGATGAGACATCCTACCCCGACGTCGGCAACGGAGCTTCCAGGTGCCCTATGGAGGGAGAGTGCAGATCCCATGGAGCCGGAACTTGACCGGGTTCTCAAGCCGGAGAAGCCCAGTCATCGCAAAGGTGACCGGAAAGGAGCCCATAGACGGTCCCCTACCGGAATACCCCGACCAAATAGCAAACTGGAGTCCTCGGACAAGGAGTGTGCCAGGCTGGCAGAGGCACAGGACTTGCTGGAGGAGTACCATGCTACGGGTATTCCGTGGTGAGATGCCATTCCCCGTGGTGTGGAGACACGAAGCCGTGTGTCTCCAGTGCCGCGACAACCCAATCGCCGGAGTCCCACTGCCGTGGTGACTAGCGGGTCGGAAGGAGGTCGATCTACCCCGACCCTGCGGAGCAGCAGGTTAACTCCGTGCTCACTGCAGATCCTGGAGTTGGAAGCAAGTGAAGAGCGGAACCAGGGTCCAACTGGATCGCGCAGCAGAAGGGCGTTGCCGGATATCCTCGTGGAGGAAGAGGTCTCGCTTGGGGACCCAACCCAAGATGGCGTCGCAGCACGTGCGGATTCCGAGACAGTTCCGGACGACCTGGGAGGTGTCGAGTGGGAGGCAGTGGCACCTCTACAGTCGAACAGTGGGAGTCGATCCCCTACGAACAGCCGATGGAGTGGGCGCTCGAATCGGAGAACGAGAGGACCCACTACCAAAGTATCGAGTGGACATTGTGGTGAACGTGAGTCTGGTGTTGCGGAGGAGCAGGCCATGACCCTGCTGGCACCTACCGTCCATTCCCGTCCCCCAACCCCGTCCATTCCCAGGGTTAGCCCCAAGGCCCTAGTTCAAACCCCTGTCCCTGTCACCTGTTCCTTTGGGTCGACATCTAGTCTGGGTATTTCAGGGGATTCCCGGGGTCCTATCACCGAACGGACTGGAAGCCTGGACTGGGGAACATCTGATGATGGATCGGTGGGTGGAGGGAGAGTTTCACCCCGAGGTTCCATTGTTAGCGCGCTGAGTCTTGAGGGCGGACACTGGTCGCAGTGCAAGGAAAGGGTTGCGAGATCTGAGGGTACTTCAGGGGTATCCTCGGGCGGGCCTGATGATGAAGAGGAGCCACTAGAGCCTAACTCCAAGGAAGTAAGGGAGACTAGGTGGTGGGCACCGTTATACGAGGGGTATGTCGCCTGGCTCGACCGCACCCATTTTCTGCTAGAAAGGGAGGGGGTGGTTGATCACTGGTGGGCTCCCGGAGATTTTGATGATGAGGCATATCTTAGGGCCCTAAGGGTAAGATGGGATCGCATCTAAGGAGGCCTTATTACCCCAAAGGGATCAGCAGGGTTGGATGACCCGGTAGAATCAGATGAGCCCCTGTCATGGGTATTGCCAGGAGCGGCTGGGCAAAGTAGATTGACCAGGACTTGCCGAGCTGAACGGGCTATCGCAGCCCAGTATAAAAGATCACATGGGCTCGAATACCCGTATGTACCCGAACCTCTAATGAGAGAAATCGAGGAGAACCGAGAGAGGTGGCTCAGAAACGATATCGAGTACTATATTGTTAACAAGGGAGGAGCTATTAAGGGGATCCAGGCGGAGCAAAGGGTTTCCCAACTCATGCGGGTCTGGAAGATAGGACGCAGTGTGTATATGCACAAGGTGGTATACTGTAACGAGCGGGGGTTACCACGAGAGTACAGTGTAACTGTTCATGATGCAGCGGGGCAGGAGGTGAAGAAACCAGACCCTCGACACTATTATTAGGTCCGCAACGAGTGGTCTGCCTTTATTCTTTGCTGCTTACTGCTGGTCGGTGAGCTGATGTTACCATTGTTATGAAAAGTGATGATGTTAATACTAAGTTTGTGTGTTCTTTTTCAGTGTTTCCTGGAGCAAGGTACACAAAATTTAGGACCCAGCCGGGACGGTGGGGATTCACCAGGGGGAGCATATAGCCATGCATAATAATGGTATATTGCTTTCCTCTTTGTTGGCAGTAAGTCCTGGTAAGAACAGGTATGCCAGCAGTAGTAATGGAGGTTTTCCCTCATCCAATGGTGAGGTGCCCTATGTATGGAGGGGAGTGGCTGTCTGCTCTGAGTCCCTGGATAGTGACATCAGGGATGCGACTGCCTCCTGAAGTATATAAGGCACAACACAGTTAGTTATAGGAGTTCTACAAGTGTTCGACAGAGAGTTCTAGCAGTGTTCTGGCAGCTGTGGAAAGCTGTTAGGAAATTGTATGGCCTGCATAAGGGATTGTGGGAACACTTTGTGACCCTAGTGAAGTAACTAGCGGTCCAGGTTGACCAATCAGTCTGTCTAGCCACTCTGTGTCCAGGGACCTGGCACAGAGAGAGTCTCCCTAGGAGAAGAGGGAACCCCACTTCAATTCAGGAGGGCGTACCTGGCGAAGGGACAGCACGGTGAGATGTGCGGCTAGAGCCGGCAGCTGCATGTGGCAGTCTGCCACATCACCGTCAACAATAAAGATGCCCTGTTTAAAGATACCCCTACTGTGTGAGTGTGAAATTACTCGCAAGTGGATGGCACCACCGAGAAGGAGTTCCTCACACCTGGACCATCTCCCTGCGGAAGCATAGATCCTGATGAGGTGGAGGCGCTGCACATGATGTAAGTTGAACTCGCACCCACTACCTCAGCCACCGGTCTGTTGATAATCCCCTACTACCATCAAGCGGGAGACTCAGGAGTTCTGTTGCCTACAGGTGCACCATCATACACACGTAATGGGAGTTGGTTATCAAGAGTACCCGGGCCAATTGGGGGGGGGGGGGATAAACCCGTTACATATGAATTCAGACACATGTATTTCAATGCATTGTAAAATTAAACCATAATGTAGACTAAATATCCAATGCTACAGTACTGCATCAGTTTAAAAACTTTGATGGAATAATGGTATTGGCTATCACAAACTCCTTTAGACATGAGAAGTGTTTCTGCAACGTAATGCATGGTCTTCAAATTATATTAAAGTCATTAACAATTACCTTTCTGCTAGGAATCCATCAACAACTGGCTCCATTTTACTACACAGTAATACAGTATCTTAGTTTGCCAAAAAAAGTCATAAATTGATAGAGTTTAACCTTTTTGCTAAATTCCAACTGGTTAATCATACTCTATTTAGAGTACATTAATTAAGGGGAAGCAGCACACTGCAACATAGATTGTACACCCTCAAGGAGCAGCTCTGTTACCTGGAAACCTTACTAGAGAGCAATATTTTAATGCCTGATCAGATAATAATTGAACATTGAAAAGGAAGATCCATGGTTTCAACCTACAAATAAATCTTCAATACGTATTTATATGAATTCAAAACAGAGGAACATTTTCTAACATATATTACAAAATCAGCTATCTACTTTATCTACTTAGCTCTGTTCTTGTCCATCTGCTCTTCTCACTCGGCTGATACTAATGTGCTAAGGGGAGCGTCCCTATCTGTGGGCCTTCCCTACAGCACACAAGCTATTGGTGGTCAGGGTCCAGCTGGGACCTGAGGAGATATCTGCCCTAGTCCAGCGGAGCACTTCGTGGTGACCCTTGAAAACTATATTGAAAAAAAGAATTGAAAAAAAGAAGATCACCAGGGCCTAAGGGTTAAAAAAAAGCCCCAACATTTGGTTTCCAGAGCAGAGCTTTTGAGGATCAATGGACTATTATTCTTAATAATCGTTCCTTTAGATCAGTGATTCTCAACCAGGGCTCCGCGGATCCCTGGGGCTGCGTGGAGCAGTACCAGGGGTTCCGCCTGGCCGTCCGCACTCACTCACTGCGGCCCCTGGCTCGCCTCTCTCCGCTCTCCGCCTCCCTCCTCGGAGCGCGCTCTAGTAGTCCGGCACTTCCCTCTCCCATCTGCCTACCTCAGGCAGCAGGAGGAGGACTGCACGTGCTCTATTAGCTTGTGAGCTATGGGGGGAGGGGGAGTGGGAGAAGGTGATCCGGGGTGTCGGCGGTGCTGCTGCCAGCTTTGCATGTGAGCTACGGGAGGGGAGGGGGAAGGAGAGGCTGCTTTTGCAAACTTTACATGTGAGCTATGGGAGGAGAGACTGCTTCAGCTGCAAACAGTGTACGTGTGTGTGTGTGTGTGTGTGTGTGTGTGTGTGTGTGTGTGTGTGTGTGTGTGTGTGTGCGTGTGTGTGTGTGTGTGTCAGAGTGTGTGACAGTGTGTGTGTGTGTGACAGTGTGGCAGAGTGTGTGTACACAGGAGGGAGAGAGAGAGAAGAGATAGAGAAGGAGGGACAGAGAGGAGAGAGAAAGAGGGAGAGAGGGAAAGGGAGAGAGAAGGAGGGAGGGAGAGAGAGAGAAGGAGGGAGGGAGGGAGAGAGAAGGAGGGAGGGAGAGAGAGAAGGAGAGAGAGTAGAGAAAAGGAGGGAGAGGAGAGGGAGGGAGGGAGAGAGGGGAAAAGGAGGGAGAGAGGAGAGAGGGAGGGAGAGAGAGAATAGAGACAAGGAGGGAGGGAGAGAGAGAGGAGTGAGAAAGATGGAGGGAGAGAGAAGAAGGGAGCGAGAGGGAGAGAGGAGGAGAGAGAGAGGAGAGAGAAGGAGGGAGAGAGGAGAGAGAAGGAATTTTATCAAATACTTAAAAGATTCCTCCAAACATAAAAGTTTGGGAATCACTGCTTTAGAGTAATGGAACTTATAATTCAAGAAAAAAATAAAGAAATGGAACCATTGAAGATCAAAATCAAGGATTTACAAGATCAATTGTTTACATTTAAGGACTTTGAAGGATTTCAGAACTTTGATCAGATTCTATCTAAAACAGTAGAGGATGTAGAGAAAGAGATTATGGCAAAAAAAAACAAAGTAAATTCAACTGTGATTGGTCCAATTATGATACGAAGCAAGTTTACAGTTGGCAAAGGTTTAATCACAACACAGATTGGGCTTATAGGGGCCCAAAAGTAATTCATCTTTTAGATCTACTCCACAGAAATCCATCCTGAAAGGGAGATCTTCGGAAAACCAGAGTGGGGAGTAGAGCTTTCAGATGTGAAGGTGTCGTCCCATGCAGTCTCCTTTGGGGATACAGATGATTATTCAGGACATATCTCCAGGGATGCATCAAGATCAAGAAAGGGGGAGAATCCCAAATCCGGTGGATACCAGTCTAGAACTGATTCCAAGATGAGTAATACAAGGTCCCTACAGGTCTCTCAGCAATGAGCAAAAAAACTTTACACTGTTTCAAAAAAACACAAAGGAACCAGGTGAGGGAAGAGATACCGATGGAAGGCGGAAACTTTACAAAAGAAAGAAGAACTCTTAAAAAATATTGATAATGTTATTAATCTCTCAGGAACAGAGTTGTCGATAGTTGAGATACTGTAGCACTTCTCAATAAGGGTCTTAAATATGCCCCTACTATGGACTTCGACTTATTCAGTACAGTAGTCGATGTCCATAAGAAGTTTTATCATCATGATAATACCCTTGAAAGTAAGTCTACTCTGTTTGACAACTCTGTTTCTGTGTCTCAAGTAATTTCCAATTCTATGTCAGCTCTTTCTCATTCTCCAGGTCTTTCTCATTCTCCAGGTCCTCCTTTGCCTCCCACAGATCGCCTGTATACCTTCAGGGAAACTTGTGCTTTGAGGGATATGGACAATCTTTTGCAGGAACAAGGTGGTGTTTGTGACAACTCTACCATTCCAGAATTTGGTGTGTGGACATCTAAACTTAAAGAAAGTTCTATTTTTTATCATACATATGCTAAGGGTCCGTACATCACCATGTTTGAAAATCTAGTAATTCGTGATCTGTGTACTCTGGCAGAAGGATATACATTTTCTCCTTTTACATGATAGTGATAATCTTAATAGGGAGGAAAGGGTAGGGTAAGAAATTACAGGATAATCATGATTTGGTGATCAAAAGTGCTCATAAGGCAGGGGCTGCGGTGGTCCAGAGCATGATGGACTATCTCAGGGAAGCTCACCGTCAACTTCGGGATTGTTCCTCCTACTCTGGCCTACCACAAGACCCCACTGACCTTTATCTCAAATCCTTGCTAGATTTAGTAGATCTGGGATTACCCACCAATGTTCTTTCAAAAGAGGAGGTGGGATTAATTGTTTATTTTAACCCGGTTATCCCAATTTTCCACCATCTCCCAAAGATCCATTAGACATTGGTCGACCCGCCTGGCCGACCAATAGTCTCAAGGTTTGGATCCTTGGTAGATGGGCTCTCACGCTATGTGGATAGATATCTACAGCCGTTCGTTAGACAATT
Source organism: Ascaphus truei (assembly GCF_040206685.1). Classification (NCBI taxonomy): domain Eukaryota; kingdom Metazoa; phylum Chordata; class Amphibia; order Anura; family Ascaphidae; genus Ascaphus; species Ascaphus truei. Next base: position 256,808,208 of record NC_134486.1, read on the forward strand.
ACCATCTTTTATCCTAGATACAGGAGATCTTCTCAGACAAATTCAGGGTATTGCGTGGCAACAAGACTACATTTGGGTAAGTCTGGATGTGGTTTCCCTTTATTCTATCATCGGACATGACCTGGGGTTGGCGGCGGTTCGTTACTTTATTGAAGGTCCAGAAAACTCACTTTTCAACACCACTTTAATTATTGAAGCTATTTCTTTTTTACTAACACACAACTATTTTTTCTTTGATCACAATTTTTACTTACAATTAAAAGGCACAGCAATGGGGACAAGTTTGGCACCCTCTTATGCTAATTTGTTTATGGGGTGGTGGGTACAGTAGCACATTTTCTTTATAACCGCACTAATTACTTTAGGAATAATATTATATTTTATAAGTGTTTCATTGATGATTGAATTATTATTTAGAAGGGGGATGGTGATGCACTATGTTCCTTTTTTATTATATCAATGATAACACTTATGATTTAAAGTTCACTTTCATTTATAATATACAACACGTGCACTTTCTGGATCTTCATTTATATATAGATTTGGATTTACGGATACAAACTGACATATTCAGGAAGGAGAATTCTAGGAACTCCTTCCTGAGAGCAGACAGCTGCCATCCCAGCCAATTAATTTCTGGAATACCTAAAGGTCACTTCGTCAGATTGAGGAGAAATTGTTCCAATTGACATGGATTTCTCACTCAATATGAGGAATTTAAGAAGCGTTTTCTGGAAAGGGGATACCAACTTGATGTTTTAGACAAAGCTTTCGAATATGTACTTAATATGGATAGGGATTCTCTTATAAACCCCCCTTTGAAATCTGATGAGCTAGGGATAAGGACCCTCAAGAGAGGAATCAAGTGTGGAAATACTGTACAAATCTTAATACACCATTGTTTATATCCCAATATTATAAAAAGAGTAACCATGTCAAGTCGATTCTGTCCAAACATTGGAACTTACTACACATGGATGCCGCTTTAAGTGACTATATTAAATCAGGCCCAAGATGCGTATTTCGCAAATCCAAAATCATAGCGGCTTATGTTTCACCAAGTGAAGTCACTACGATTAACAAATGTGTAGATACTTTCATCACAAAGGGCTCCTTTCAGTGTGGAGCTTGCAATATTTGTAGATATATAAAGCCATCCAACACTTTCTTTGCTCACAATCCACATAAAAAATATAGAGTGAACAATTTTATTAATTGTAACTCCATGTTCGTTATATATTTAATCACATGTGGTTGTGAAAAAAGATATGTAGGAAGGACAACAAGGAACTTAAAAATTAGAATACAGGAACACATTAGACTGATCAAGAAAGTGGGTTTATTACATCCTGTTTCCAAATATTTTTGTGAGTGCAGGAGTGGGGGAATCAGGATCTTTGCGTTCATGGGAATTGATGGGACTATACGTAAAGAACGGGGAGGGGACACTGTTAAACTCCTGGATCGTGGGGAAGCTCAGTGGATTTTTCTTCTTAAAACCAAAATCCCTGAGGGGTTAAATACAGAATGGAATCTTAGTCATTTCCTTAGATGACCTTTGACCTTGCCTTTTTGAATTTTGAAGATCATGATTATATGGATGTTTGTGAGGACAGGCCGGACTTTGTAGACACTTTGCCATTCATCATGAGGTCAGTTTGGGTTCCAGGAGTCAGGTCTGTACTGTGTCAAATCAAGGACTGAATTTATATCCTTTGCTCATTCTTATATTCAGTTGTGTTTCAAACTCACATGGATGTTCATGTCCATTTGAGTTTTTAACATTTAACAGAATCTTATAGGATGGAATATCCCTGTAGGAGGGAAGCTATTAGTCCATAAAATAATGATCAGGACCTTTTGCATATATCCTTATACTTTGGGATTTAGAGATATCCACCGGATGTTATGATATGATTATTCTGTACATTTTCTATTTTGACTATGTAGGTAAAAATCTCAACTGTGTTTGTTAGCAATTTTTGTGAGGTTTTTATCATGAGATTATGAACCTCAATTTACAATAATTATCCAAATTAATATCTATATATATCTGTATATATCTACAACTCGGTAAACTCCTTTAGAGCCAGGCAAGGAGGGTTACAATAGTAACATTCACCATAACAATATTTATAATCTATTTTGAGTTTTGAATATTCTCTCAATACCCCCTAGAATCAATGAGATTTTGAATTTTGTACTGGAAATTACATCATTTATGGTTTTTATATGATCCAATTGAGTGTTAATGTTTTCGATTCTTATCTATATACAGTAATTTCTTGTCACTTTAAAATTTTCAGGTAGTTATATGGTGTTTCTGAATTTAACTATAGTTATACTTAATGTTCTTCTCACATTGATCCTATGGGGGGTGATTTTTGATTTTTTTTGACTGTGAGAGTTGCTGTATATTTACATGTTGCTGTGTTTGTATGTTTCTATTTATACATATTCTACATACATTGAGTATTATGATCTTTATGAATTGGGCGATTCCTGTGCCTAGTGCTTGTGTCGGAGGAGGCAAGAACGAAATTTAGAACATTGTTTTTAATGTTTTTTCTGCTCATATTTGGAGGGACGTGGAACTTTCTCGTGGAGGCTGGCTGCTGGACCTAAGTATTGGACTCTTTACTTTCCTCCATTAGCACTGTTACGTTTGTTGTTATCACTGCGTATTTGCAATTAATTAATATATATTAGGTTAGTGATTAGCGCTGCTTTTTCCTTTTGTTTTGCAGTCGGAGTAGAAAAATTATCCAGACGACCCACTAGTAATTACAAAGAAAGGAAACTCTGGCGCAAGGACTGGACATTATGGTAAAGATTTTCAAGGGAAAAAAAACAACATCCGGAACCTAATCAGATTGGCCCCACCGGAACTCCTCCATAAACTCCCAATCCAATATGTTTAAATGAAGAATGCCATACACAGTAACATGATAATTATCCCAGAGAGTAGTGTGTGTTTCCCAAAATGGGTCCATCTGAGATAGGGCACTACAGATGCTAAGTAGGAAATTGCCAATCTAACTAATACTAATGGAAACAAGCATACAGGTAAGTACCTCCCCAGAATATGAGTGAGAGCTGTGAGGTGAAAAAGCACAGATTAACCATATTATCTGTCACCATTTAATATCTGAAGACTGTTTTTGTTATGTGAGAATTATCAACAGATGTGAATAAAGCTCTTGTTTGTACAAAAAAAAGTTCCTGGTGCCCTTCATTATTCTATCTGCATATCCATGCCCAGCCTGCATAAACTCAACACCCTGGAAAGATATGAGAGACTGAAGTTATGTATATATCTACAACTCGGTAAACTCCTTTAGAGCCAGGCAAGGAGGGTTACAATAGTAACATTCACCATCTTCACTGATGCACGCCTCAGTGACACTCACACCCCATCAGTGACTTTCCTCTTTCATACTCCCACCTCTCCCCCACTCTCTATTTCACCCCCACCTCTTCCCCTCCGTTGTTTGCACCCCCCACCACTCCCCCTCCCGCCCCCTTGCGGCCTGCACTCTATCTAAGGATTGTCCTGAAGGCCACCAGTTCAGTGCGGGGAGCAATCACATACCTCCCTACAAAAGCCCAGGACAATCGGTGGCCTCATGCCGAGAAACCGACCAATCAGCAGCATTGCGGAGATTGATTGGTTGTTCAAAGGCAGAGCAGTTAAACCCCCCCCCCCCCCCATAAAATGACCCTACCAAAATAAAAAATCACCCACAGGTGCCCCTTAATACCGTATGCATGTATAGTTTCAGGTCTCTAGGTTTCACACTCTTAGAGCTACAGTATGGCTCTGACAGAAAGACAGACTCACAGGCTCTTTTATTATTATATAAAGGACTGGGGGAAGGACAAATTATACACAGTAATAACTATTCTATAAAAAGGTAAATAAAAAGGGGGGGGGAACGAACTATAATAAAAATATATGCAAGTCTTTTATTGAGCAGTTAAAAGTTTGCATAATAACATATTTTTCTATCTAAAATAATCATGTGTCAGAAAAAGGGGGAGGTGTTGTCATATAAATGTGTTTAATACACACACACACACACACACACACACACACACACACACACACACACACACACACACACACACACACACACACACACACACACAATAAGGCCTCCCCAATGATCTGCCATGTTGCAAGCTGCTCTTCTCCATCTTGCTCCACCAAATTTTCTGATTTCATTCTCCCATCTTACTTTTTGTCATCGTCTTGGTCTTTTAATCTTTTGGAATTATGTCGAGTACCATCTTTGTCCATTGATGGTCATTTCTTCTTGCGATATGTTTGACCCACTGCCATTTTAATGTCTCGACTTTTGTGATGTCACAGACATTATTTTTGCTCTTTCTTTTGGTAATATCCATCATACTGTACATCTCTCCATACATTTGTGCGTTATCTGAAGCTTCTGAATTACCTTTGCATACAGAAAAGAACATTAAAGGTCCTAGTTCTATTATAACATAATCAATGACATAAAAAGAGACATACATCATACATATATATATATATATATAGTTACATACATAAAATTACAATGTTTTGCATCCAGGGATAAATCTGTCATTACAGCTCAACCCAGTTATAGCGCGATCTACTACAATGCGAATCCGCTTATGACGCGGTCTGAACGTGGCTCCCTATTTAAAAATACCTCCAAGGGTTTTTTTTTTTTTAAACTATAACATTCAATGCTTTTATTGCTAACGGACACACACACACACACACACACACACACACACACACACACACACACACACACACACACACACACACACACACACACACACACACACACACACCTCCCCCCTACCCCAATAATTTTACCATACCATGCAGGAATCGAACCTATGACCCTTCATACACTGGTAGCAATTCTCTAGCTGCTAAACCATAGGATCGATGTGAAAGAGGTTTTTGTTTGCCTTTTTCTGAATCGATATACTGTAAATACAAATATAGGATACAGTATCTGTTATCTACATTTAGCACAGGTTGAACTTGATGGACATATGTCTTTTTTCAACCGCATCTACTATGTAATATACTCAAAACAATATGTATATAATCTATAAAGAAGTTACCTTCTAGGGGTAAATCATTATATTGAATCCTGAAACACACAATACACTAATATATTAAAGAGGAAAGATAAAGGGAATAAGGTCTACATCTTCATCAAGTCCTTTTGGTATCAAGTCATCTAGCTATAAAGTTCTATATGTCTCCTGTTTAGACAATAGATTCAAAATATGACCCCTCTCCTATCCAGAACAACATGTTCAATGCCCTTAAATCTATGGCAACTAGGATTGCTATTATAGATTTTCTTATAGTGTCACGAGTTACTGTGTAACAAAAATCTATACAGTATTTTATGTTTCTGATGTGTTCCTGTATTCTTTGTTTTAATTGTCTTTTTGTTCGTTGTACATACTGCAATCTGCAGGAACCTTCCAGCAAGTACACAACACCAGTTTTATTACAGTTAATAAAATGTTTGATGGGATACTCCTTATTTAAAATACACGACGAAAATGTCTTATTTACAGACCATTTACATATACACCATTTATTACAAGGAAAACTTCCCAGTGGTTTGTAATCTTTTGACTTTTACATTTTCAACTTTTAAATCACTAGGATGAAGATCTTGATATTCTTTGCTTTCCCAAAAACTAACTTCAGATTATCTGGAAGTTGTGGACCTTGAACCGGATCACATTGTAACAACAAAAAAAAAAATGCCAGTTCTTTTTAATAACTTTTTGTACTTTGTAGGGAGCATTATTAAAACTGATGATGAAAGGAACAACTGACTGCTCCTATTCCTTATTTACTTTGCAGATGGTATTAAAATTCATTGTAATGAGATAATCTCTAATTAGACTAATGGCTTTTCATACGCTGAATTCAATACATTTTCATCATAACCTCTTATTTTTCAAATATATTCCTCGTGATGTGAAACCGACATCTTTCTTAGAGTTCTTTCTCAATCTTTGGAATTGACCAAAGGGGATATTGATTACCCCCCTTTTATGGTGGTTACTGCTAGGTAGAATATAATTATTGGCATCTGTGATTTTATTAAAAGTTTGAGAATTTCATTATTTTGTATCACAAATAACAATAAATCCATAGAATTTTGAATTTATCACTTTTAAATGTAAATGTAAATGTACTTAATTATTAATGTAATTCATAAAGTCTTCAAAACCTTTGTCTTTTCATATAATTCAAATGTCATCTATAACTGCCTGTAGAATACTATATTCATCAAAAAGGGGTTGTTATTCCATATTTGTTTCTCCTCTCACCAGCCCATAAAAATGTTAACATAATTAGGTGTAAACTTGGTCGCCTTAATTTGAATGAAAAAGTCTTCAAAAATCAGGATGTAATTAGAATTTAAAATACAACCTATTCAGTCCAAAATACATTGTTGATATGAGTTTTATAGAGTTACTGTAAGGGATCCAGTCCAGGGTTTTGCTGGAACTTACCCTTACGTGGCTGTTGTAGCCATCTTGGTTCCTGCCAAATCTCTCCCTGGACTTAGTAATTGGCTGCACCTGTTCCTGACCCTGCCTTGCTCCACAGGATTGAAGAGATCTTTGAAGTCCTGGTATTCTTCTGGATGCTCCTGGTTAGAGTTGGCCATGAAATGTTCAGAGGGGGGTATTGCTTGTATTTGCCAAACTGAATGATGCTTTTAGGCATTACTCCTGACAAAGGCATGATGGAAAGCATCTTCAATCATGACCATTCTCTTACAAAATATCCTTTTTGTCCACAATAATGACATAGATTTTCATTTTTACTGTCTTTTTTCATCTAAGGATAGTGGCCCCCTACGTCCCCCAATTTCAATCGTTTCGGGGAATGGAGTTACCGCAGGGTTGTTGAAAGATTTAGTAACCGGATTTTTAGTAGGGGTGGGTAGTGAGCATCCATTCACTTAGCCACTGATCCAGTTGAATGGTCAAATTGAGCAGGCTGGCTTCTGTAGAGGGAACGGTAACACCTGGGCAAGAGCATCCTTAAATTGCTCCCTTAACCCATGTTGAAAGACTGCCACTAGCGATTCTTCTTAACAATTTACTTCTGCCATAAAGTGGGTCCTATAAGTGAGCAAATCCTGATTCTGTTGACGTAAGGTTAATACTTCAATGGCCTTGTTTTACATGGCATTCAGTCTTTCCAACATTTGTCTAAATTCCTGCATGAACAGAGCACAGTCTCAGAAGTTGGGTTATTTACGCCTTAGTCTGATCTGTTGGGAAAATTATTTTCTTCATTAAAAACTTCAGATGACTGAGTGTGGAAGGTAGCGAATAGCTTGGGGTCTCCGTAAAATCGTACTGGAAGAGGTAGGTTATACCCCACATTTTGTGTGAGTAGCAAATGGTTAGGCACACCCGCTGCACCATTGTCCTTGGCAGGGCCGCAGACAGATTTCCCGGGGCCCAGACTATAGTTCTGACCGCCCCCCCCCAACAAAAAATCTTCCCACCCCCAAATACATACAAAAAAATCCCCATCCACGCAAATATATACAACCTCCCCCACCCCCCCCAAATACATACAAAAAAACACCTACCCAATACGTATAAAAAAAAACAATACATATAACCCATACATACAGTACACACTATATATATATTTTTGGAAACTAGGAGGGACATCAGATGGCTCCAATTAGCATGGTGATTGATTTCAGCTGATGGGTGCACAGGGTTTAGAGTATTTAGTCAGGTTAAGGCATAAGCTTCCCTGCACACCTCCAGGAAGAAGATCCCTCTGGGGATCGAAACGTCGGATTTATGTGTCTGTTTCAATACATTAGTTTGCTGACTTATCTCTGAGTGCTGTCTTTCTTTGCTGTTCTGCTGCCCTGCGGGATGGTACACACACACACTCACACACACACACTCACATATATATATAGCCCTGGTCCCCTTACCAGCGCGGGTCCCTGGCTATGGTACGATTCCCCGCGAACCCCCTTTGCTCTGGGTAGGTGCCGCGCAGTCTGCGAAAGTCGTGCGGCGAGATAGCCGGCAGCAGGAGGCGCAGGGAGGCTCCGGTGGCTCTCCACTGGTTGGCGCCACCACCCAGACAGGCTCCGCCATGTTGGATTTCACAGCTCGTTCGCGAACGCTCGCGCATGCGTCGACGAGTGCGGCGGCCATCTTGTGAGTGGCGAAATGGGCGTGCATGCGCTGCAGAGTGCCAGGAGTTGCGGTGGCCATCTTAGAGGTGACAAACAAAGCGCAGGAGAAGGGAGAGAGGCAGGAAGGCCCCCTAGATGTTGCGCATGTGCAGGAAAGTGGCGCAGCAGCTTTCCACTAGGATAGTACAGGCACAGATAGGAAAACGTAGGCAGCCATTAGAGAGGCACCCATGCGGTCTCCATAGGCAAGAGCCTCCTTGGGAACTACAGTTGCCAGGAGGCATAGCCGCAGGCAGTCAGGTGCTTTAGCTTAGCCAATAGGGATGAGGAATCCTCCTGTTTAGGGGAGGATCTAGTTAGGGATATTAGCAGGCTTGCAGGAAGGAAGTCACTTAGGGATGGGAGGCAGACAGGGGAGGAGGTAGGTGTGCAGGGTCAGGGACCAATGCACTAGGCCAGAGTACCTCCCCAGGCCCCAGCTAGCCCTGAGTCATCAGTGAATTGCTGCAGCTAGGGACAGACCCCAGAAAGGGATGCTGCCACCTTAACTGAGCAGGATAGCTAAGTTGCAACAATGTTGCTTTGCAGTGCAGCCAGAGTAGTTAGCTTTGGCTGTTTCAGAGAAGGCCCCTCAGTGCGAAGGATGGTGCTTTCTATAGTATATCCAGTGTTATAGGGAAGGCCTGAAGATAGGGACTCTTTCCATATAGCTAGAGAGAGAGAGAGAGATATGCTGCAGGACGTTGCCTGAATGCCAGTGCAGCTTGATAGCTGAAAGGAGATCTGGACTCAATAGTAGAGACTGTTCTCAAAGGATCATCCGGCTGGGGGTCCCTCCCCAGAGGAGTCAGACGGTGGAATCATTCCTGCAAGGAGTAGCGCAGCGCGCAGCTGGACCACGTTGCAGAATTGCTCATTATTCTGGTCAGGACTATGACCAGGAAGGTATTCTAAGTGCACCACCGGGCCCAACACAGGGAAGCGCTATCCCTCACACTCACCTTATTGTTTGTGGACACTCAGAGGTTAAGTGCCCAGGCACATTGCTAAGGAAAGGACAAAGGTCAATGCAATGATTGACATGTGTGGTGATGCCATGATTGACATGTGGGGTGATGCCATGATTGACATGTGGGGTGATGTAATGAGATCTATGTAGAAGTTATAACTGAATGCTTAGTAAATACAGTTCTTATCCAACTGTGTGTGTATTTACTGTGTATGTTGGTTCTGGTGAGGGAGCAGTCCCACCACGTTGGGATCCCTCGCCAGTGGAGGCGCTGCACCTTGTATAAGTATGCCCCAGGCTCCCAGTGGCGGAGGCTCAGGCATCTTGTTAGCCTCACAGGTGACAGCAGCACACGTAGTTGTAGTACCCCGGGGGTACAAGGGCTACATATATATATATACACATGCATACATTTAAAAAAAAAAAATACATATAAAACCGAGACGTCAGAGCCCCACCGCGCGCCGGCAGTGGAAGCTCGGCGCCATGGGACAGAGAGAGGAAAGGTCCTGCAGGCAGCTGAGAGCCGGGGCCCGGCTGCGACCGGCAGCAGGGCCTGGCCAGAGGTCGGGGGTATTTTGCAACACTGGCTTCCCCTCCCCCCCCCCAGCCAGCGGGCCTGGGACACAAGCCCTGGCTGTCCCCCCCTCTCGGTGGCCCTGGTCCTTGGATGGTAGGGCTCGGCCTGAGATTCAAGCAAGGAAAGAATGTGGTTGGAGCTGTAGTTTACTGACGTGGGTTAAAAGCAGGTAGCCACAACTTGTATGTATATATGTATGTATGTCTTTATTTATATAGCGCCATTCATGTACATAGCGCTTCACAGTAGTAATACACATGACAATCATATAAATAACAAATAATACAAATAACAGATCATGGGAATGTGCTTCAGACATAAAAGTAACATTGTAGAAGAGGAGTCCCTGCTCCAAAGAGCTTACAATCTAATTGGTGGGGAGAACATACAGCTTTTAAATCGTTCAAGGCTTGAGCAAACTGACCAAATTAGTTTTCTAGATCCATCTGCTCAGGTGTGCAAAACGGATGCTGCAAACTGTAACATTGACAGCAGAGCACACAGGAGCAGATGAAAACCCACCGCAGGTAGCTGGAAGTAGCGCCCCACCTGAAGAGGGGTCCAGAGTGAAGGAGCAATAAATCTTGTACAGCTTCCAGCAGGTGGCAGGTAATCAGGAGGTCATACTGTATGGGCATAGGGCATACATGGTGAGATCAGTAGAGAGAGAACGTTCCAAAGTAGCAGTGGGGGGGGGGGGGGGAGGGGGGGCAGGGGAGGAGCAAGTTCAGCAGAGATCAAAGATCTAGGCACCAGCAATTAAACGGATTTAACCTGTTGCAGCGGCACTGAGGATAGCAAGAGTAAGATTTGTATAGTGTCTAGGAGGAAGTGTTCTTGCAGTATAACCTAGAGACAAACCCCAGAAAACCGAAGTGTATTTGGGGAATTACTCCTACCTGGACAGCCAGGGAAACCCGTTGAGGACAGGAAAAAACATGCAGTCAGGAAATAACAATAGGTGTAGGAACTATCTTGCAGGGGAGAGGTCTAAGGCCTTTTTTAAATATGTTGTGAAGCTACTTCCCAAAATTGAAAAGAGATGAGCTTAATTCAATGAGCTAAAAGCTGACATGGGGATGCAGCTCCTCAGAATATTGAATAAGGACCTAAGAGAGGATTGTGGTCCTCAAATACTTTTTGTCCCTACTCTTGAGGCCACTGTATTGTATGTCTTTATTTATGTAGCGCCAAAAGTGTACTCAGCGCTTCACAAAGAATACAGTACAGGGAATTATAATAATACAGTAAGTGCAGCAAAATCAGACAATAGGAAAGGAAATCCCTGCCCCAAAGAGCTTACAATCTAAGATGTTTGATGGGAGACACAGAGACAGCAGGTGAGGGAATAAGTGCTGTTTATGGCAGTGCTTGGCCACAATGATTGTAGGAGTGGCCGAGTGTGGGATAGTAACCATGAGTGCAGGCTGTTGGGATGCTTAACTTGTGGGGTGAGTTTTAAGGTTAGTGAGTATTAGATCAGAAGGTGAACACCATCTACAGGGGAAGAGATGGCAGGGATGCATGGGTGAGTTCAGGTGTGTATGTCTGTGTTCAGCTTAGGGGAGATCCCCAGCAGCAGGAAGGAGTAGATAGAGGGTGTGAATAGTGGATTTGTGTGGGTGTTTTTTATTGAGGGGTAAATAAGTTGTTGGGAGAGAGGTGTATTCGTAATGGTGCAGTGGAGATTGGGGAAGTTGGAGAGAACAGAAATGTTCACAAAGGAGTGAGGAAACAGTAAACAGAAAAAGCAATATGGAGGGCATTGTGCAGGAGGAGAGACAGGCCAGGTAGTGGAAGATAGGAAGAGTACAGAGAATCAGAGCATTTAGAAAATCAAGTCCTCACAGCTGCAGAGTTGTTGTTGTGCAGAGTCGAGATCATCCTCCAATCTTCACCTCCAAATTCCCCTCCAAAATAATCTCCACATTTTCAACGTAAGGTTAATACTTCAATGGCCTTGTTTTACATGGCATTCAGTCTTTCCAACATTTGTCTAAATTCCTGCATGAACAGAGCACAGTCTCAAAAGTTGGCTTTTTACGCCTTAGCCTGATCTGTTGGGAAAATTATTTTCTTCATTAAAAACTTCAGATGACTGAGTGTGGAAGGTAGCGAATAGCTTGGGGTCTCCGTAAAATCGTACTGGAAAAGGTAGGTTATACCCCACACTTTGTGTGAGTAGCAAATGGTTAGGCACACCCGCTGCACCATTGTCCTTGGCAGGGCCGCAGACAGATTTCCCGGGGCCCAGGACTATAGTTCTGACCGGGCTCCCCCCCAAACAAAAAATCTTCCCACCCCCAAATACATACAAAAAAATCCCCATCCACGCAAATATATACAACCTCCCCCACCCCCCCCCCAAATACATACAAAAAAACACCTACACAATACGTATAAAAAAAAACAATACATATAACCCATACATACAGTACACACTATATATATATTTTTGGAAACTAGGAGGGACATCAGATGGCTCCAATTAGCATGGTGATTGATTTCAGGTGATGGGTGCACAGGGTTTAGAGTATTTAGTCACGTTAAGGCATAGGCTTCCCTGCACACCTCCAGGAAGAAGATCCCTCTGGGGATCGAAACGTCGGATTTATGTGTCTGTTTCAATACATTATTTTGTTGACTTATCTCTGAGTGCTGTCTCTCTTTGCTGTTCTGCTGCCCTGCGGGATGGTACACACACACTCACACACACACACTCACATATATATATATATAGCCCTGGTCCCTTTACCAGCGCGGGTCCCCGGCTATGGTACGATTCCCCGCGAACTCCCTTTTTGGTCTTGGTAGGTGCCGCGCAGTCTGCGAAAGTCGTGCGGCGAGATAGCCGGCAGCAGGAGGCGCAGGGAGGCTCCGGTGGCTCTCCACTGGTTGGCGCCACCACCCAGATGGGCTCCGCCATGTTGGAGTTCACCGCGCGTTCGCGAATGCTCGCGCATGCGTCGATGAGTGCGGCGGCCATCTTGTGTGTGGTGAAATGGGCGCGCATGCGCTGCAGAGTGCCAGGAGTTGTGGTGGCCATCTTAGAGGTGACAAACAAAGCGCAGGAGAAGGGAGAGAGGCAGGAAGGCCCCCTAGATGTTGCGCATGTGCAGGAAACTGGCGTGGCAGCTTTCCACTAGGATAGTGCAGGCACAGATAGGAAAACGTAGGCAGCCATTAGAGAGGCACCCATGCGGTCTCCATAGGCAAGAGCCTCCTTGGGAACTACAGTTCCCAGGAGGCATAGCTGCAGGCAGTCAGGTGCTTTAGCCTAGCCAATAGGGATGAGGAATCCTCCTGTTTAGGGGAGGATCTAGTTAGGGATATTAGCAGGCTTGCAGGAAGGAAGTCACTTAGGGATGGGAGGCAGACAGGGGAGGAGGTAGGTGTGCAGGGTCAGGGACCAATGCACTAGGCCAGAGTACCTCCCCAGGCCCCAGCTAGCCCTGAGTCATCAGTGAATTGCTGCTGCTAGGGACAGACCCCAGATAGGGATGCTGCCACCTTAACTGAACAGGATAGCTAAGTTGCAACAATGTTGCTTTGCAGTGCAACCAGAGTAGTTACTGTAGCTTTGGCTGTCTTAGAGAAGGCCCCTCAGTGCGAAGGATGGTGCTTTCTATAGTATATCCAGTGTTATAGGGAAGGCCTGAAGATAGGGATTCTTTCCATATAGCTAGAGAGAGAGAGAGAGAGATGCTGCAGGACGTTGCCTGAACGCCAGTGCAGCTTGATAGCTGAAAGGAGATCTGGACTCAATAGTAGAGACTGTTCTCAAAGGATCATCCGGCTGGGGGTTCCTCCCCAGAGGAGTCAGACGGTGGAATCATTCCTGCAAGGAGTAGCGCAGCGCGCAGCTGGACCACGTTGCAGAATTGCTCATTATTCTGGTCAGGACTATGACCAGGAAGGTATTATAAGTGCACCACCGGGCCCAACACAGGGAAGCGCTATCCCTCACACTCACCTTATTGTTTGTGGACACTCAAAGGTTAAGTGCTCAGGCACATTGCTAAGGAAAGGACAAAGGACAATGCAATGATTGACATGTGGGGTGATGCCATGATTGACATGTGGGGTGATGCCATGATTGACATGTGGGGTGATGCCATGATTGACATGTGGGGTGATGCCATGATTGATATGAGGAATGATGTAATGAGATCTATGTAGAAGTTATAACTGAATGCTTAGTAAATACAGTTCTTATCCAACTGTGTGTGTATTTACTGTGTATGTTGGTTCTGGTGAGGGAGCAGTCCCACCACGTTGGGATCCCTCGCCAGTGGAGGCGCTGCACCTTGTATAAGTATGCCCCAGGCTCCCAGTGGCGGAGGGTCAGTCATCTTGTTAGCCTCACAAGTGACAGCAGCACATGTAGTTGTAGTACCCCGGGGGTAAAAGGGCTACATATATATATATATACACATGCATACATTAAAAAAAAAAAACAATACATATAAAACCGAGACATCAGAGCCCCACCGTGCGCCGGCAGTGGAAGCTCGGCGCCATGGGACAGAGAGAGGAAAGGTCCTGCAGGCAGCTGAGAGCCGGGGCCCGGCTGCGACCGGCAGCAGGGCCTGGCCAGAGGTCGGGGGAAATTTGCAACACTGGCCGGGCCCCCCCCAGCCAGCGGGCCTGGGACACAAGCCCCGCTGTCCCCCCCTCTCGGCGGCCCTGGTCCTTGGATGGTAGGGCTTGGCCTGAGATTCAAGCAAGGAAAGAATGTGGTTGGAGCTGTAGTTTACTGACGTGGGTTAAAAGCAGGTAGCCACAACTTGTATGTATGTATGTATGTCTTTATATACAATGAGGGTCTGCGCTTGTGTGTGGAAAACCAGAAATATAGGATATATAAAATTGAATTAACTGATTAAAAATCATAAATATATAAACAAATTATTAATAAATCAATATAATGAATACTACTATAATAAATCCTGAATAGTGAATTCAATTCATATACCAAAAGTGCACTGTGAATGTCTGATATAAAAAAAGCTAAAACATACAATTATACAAAAAAATATGTGTGGTGCTGTGAACTTTGCCTTAATCTGCTAATTGCAGATAGTCCTCTAGAGTCCAACAAATAGATCCAATAATTGGGGAGTGACAGAAGCACTATTAGGATCAACCGGCAGCTTCTTAAAAGGGCACAACGACCTCCCTCTCCACCTGCATAGAAAAATATAAGAAAAAAATAAGAAAAAAAAGCGCCAAATCCTAGTGCATTACTGTGCAAAAATCGATATATTTAATTCCCAAAAATCTCAATAAAAATGAACTCACAAACATAAAACAATTAAAAGCATTGTATGAGTAATACTCATGCTCCTAGGACCAGGAAACGCTGCTTTGCTGTTGAAGTCACTCCGTGGCTCCACTGGAACAGATTGCTGCCTCCGTTGTTCACTGCCTGCAGGAACTGACGAATCAGGCACTCCACGATGGTCTCTCCCCCGATGCACACCAACCAGTTGCTTTTTAGTTCCCACCGGGGACGGTTGAAGTCGCGGACCAGCGGATGACGTCACGGGAACCGTTCTTAATACCGGATCGGTAAAGATACTCAGCAGTTCAATTGCAAGCGTTGAAAAGTCCACTGCACACCTTCCCTACGCGTTTCATCTGATTAACAGACTTCTTCAGGGGATGGACTCTGGGTGTGTGGTGTCTCATATTATATACCCCCCAAGTCCAATTAGCTTAATTAGTTGAAAGGCAAAAAACACTGTGTTGGCAATCTAAATTTTAGGTGGAACAGATTAAGTACACATGTGAACACCTAATTTTGCATCCACATCACTGAATACTTGCCAGCACATGGAAATGTATATAAAATACTGATGAATACCAGTTATACTGAAAAATAAATAAATAAAAATAATTAAAACAAACATGTAGTTGATGTCCTTGTCTATATTTTTAGTATTTATACGGACTACAAGGGTATACCTTAGGATATCGAGAGAGTATACTATAGTTGCCACCACCTCAATATAAATGATTTTTAGCAACAGTTGGGCATTTCATATGTTAAACGAAAAATTATTATTCTTATACAATAAAAGTTATTTTGTAATCAATGTCCTTATTTGTTTTGATTAAACATACTATAAGGGTATATCTCAAGACATCCTAAATACCCCAATATATCTATTAGTAAACAGAAGAGTTAGATATTTAGTTAATACAATATAAATGTGGCTTACGGAGGGTGGATCAATTAATGAACAAGAAAGAGCACAATACTCTATTAGATATTAATTGACTTTTATCTTAGTACATTATATTTTTCTTAGTGTTATCATGGATAAAGATTAGAGGTTGAAACCATCCATAAGGGATTTTTGCCTTTCAACTAATTAAGCTAATTGGACTTGGGGGGTATATAATATGAGACACCACACACCCAGAGTCCAACCCCTGAAGAAGTCTGTTAATCAGATGAAACGCGTAGGGAAGGTGTGCAGTGGACTTTTCAACGCTTGCAATTGAACTGCTGAGTATCTTTACCGATCCGGTATTAAGAACGGTTCCCGTGACGTCATCCGCTGGTCCGCGACTTCAACCGTCCCCGGTGGGAACTAAAAAGCAACTGGTTGGTGTGCACCGGGGGAGAGACCATCGTGGAGTGCCTGATTCGTCAGTTCCTGCAGGCAGTGAACAACGGAGGCAGCAATCTGTTCCAGTGGAGCCACGGAGTGACTTCAACAGCAAAGCAGCGTTTCCTGGTCCTAGGAGCATGAGTATTACTCATACAATGCTTTTAATTGTTTTATGTTTGTGAGTTCATTTTTATTGAGATTTTTGGGAATTAAATATATCGATTTTTGCACAGTAATGCACTAGGATTTGGCGCTTTTTTTTCTTATATTTTTGTATGTATGTCTTTATTTATATAGCGCCATTCATGTACATAGCGCTTCACAGTAGTGATACACATGACAATCTTATAAATAACAAATAATACAAATAACAGATCATGGGAATGTGCTTCAGACATAAAAGTAACATTGTAGAAGAGGAGTCCCTGCTCCAAAGAGCTTACAATCTAATTGGTGGGGAGAACATACAGCTTTTAAATCGTTCAAGGCTTGAGCAAACTGACCAAATTAGTTTTCTAGATCCATCTGCTCAGGTGTGCAAAACGGATGCTGCAAACTGTAACATTGACAGCAGAGCACACAGGAGCAGATGAAAACCCACCGCAGGTAGCTGGAAGTAGCGCCCCACCTGAAGAGGGGTCCAGAGTGAAGGAGCAATAAATCTGGTACAGCTTCCAGCAGGTGGCAGGTAATCAGGAGGTCATATGGGCATAGGTCATACATGGTGAGATCAGTAGAGAGAGAACGTTCCAAAGTAGCAGTGGGGGGGAAGGGGGGAGAGGTAGGGGGGCAGGGGAGGAGCAAGTTCAGCAGAGATCAAAGATCTAGGCACCAGCAATTAAACAGATTTAACCTGTTGCAGCGGCACTGAGGAGAGTAAGATTTCTATAGTGTCCAAGAGGAAGTGTTCTTGCAGTATAACCTAGAGACAAACCCCAGAGAACCGAAGTGTATTTGGGGAATTACTCCTACCTGGACAGCCAGGGAAACCCGTTGAGGACAGGAAAAAACATGCAGTCGGGAAATAACAATAGGTGTAGGAACTATCTTGCAGGGGAGAGGTCTAAGGCCTTTTTTAAATATGTTGTGAAGCTACTTCCCAAAATTGAAAAGAGATGAGCTTAATTCAATGAGCTAAAAGCTGACATGGGGATGCAGCTCCTCAGAATATTGAATAAGGACCTAAGAGAGGATTGTGGTCCTCAAATACTTTTTGTCCCTGCTCTTGTGGCCATTGTATTGTATGTCTTTATTTATGTAGCGCCAAAAGTGTACTCAGCGCTTCACAAAGAATACAGTACAGGGAATTATAATAATACAGTAAGTGCAGCAAAATCAGACAATAGGAAAGGAAATCCTTGCCCCAAAGAGCTTACAATCTAAGATGTTTGATGGGAGACACAGAGACAGCAGGTGAGGGAATAAGTGCTGTTTATGGCAGTGCTTGGCCACAATGGGTTGTAGGAGTGGCCGAGTGTGGGATAGTAACCATGAGTGCAGGCAGTTGGGATGCTTAACTTGTGGGGTGAGTTTTAAGTTTAGTGAGTATTAGATCAGAAGGTTAACACCATCTACAGGGGAAGAGATGGCAGGGATGCATGGGTGATTTCAGGTGTGTATGTCTGTGTTCAGCTTAGGGGAGATCCCCAGCAGCAGGAAGGAGTAGATAGAGGGTGTGAATAGAGGATTTGTGTGGGTGTTTTTTATTGAGGGGTAAATAAGTTGTTGGGAGAGAGGTGTATTAGTAATGGTGCAGTGGAGATTGGGGAAGTTGGAGAGAACAGAAATGTTCGAAAAGGAGTGAGGAAACAGTAAACAGAAAAAGCAATATGGAGGGCATTGTGCAGGAGGAGAGACAGGCCAGGTATTGGAGGATAGGAAGAGTACAAAGAATCAGAGCATTTAGAAAATCAAGTCCTCACAGCTGCAGAGTTGTTGTTGTGTAGAGTCGAAATCTTCCTCCAATCTTCACCTCCAAATTCCCCTCCAACATTATCTCCACACTTTCAATGTTACACTTTAAGATGTTACACACAGCCATATGGCTCACAGCCAAAAGAGCATGCCTTATTTACTTGAACACATTCACTTGTCTAACAATTAAGGGAGGGGTTTGCCTATTCAGCTCATACCAGTTAGATGTTAAATTGATTAAAGTTCCTTCAATTGTTAGATGGAAATCACCATGTCAGTCATGCCTGTTTGAAGAAATCAGCGTATTAGTTCAGATATTCAGAGTGCATCCATGATTAAAGATTGTAAGATAGATATAGGAAAGTGGTTGGTCACATGCTCTTTCCAGTCATTGCAATTGGAGGTGCCAGAGGTGGCTCGGGATAACCTAAGCCTTTTCTTTTTGTTGAGCTTCTACGCTCTTTCTGATGCCATTTGAAATCAGTACTCTGCATGATGCTGGAAATCGCACCTTAAGAAGCTTCCTCACTTCCTAACACATTGTGTACATACAGTATATGGCATTATGCTGGATTATGGCTAGTAAAGCCACGGCCCCTTTTATTCTCCAACATCTCAGAATTTTTTCGGGATTTTTTTCCGAATGCCACGCACTTCACTGCACTTCACCACGTTCATGCCGCATTCTGACCGCATTTATACCGCATTCATGTTGCAATCACACCCGTGGTTGATGCACGGTTGATGTGTTTATTGATAATGGTTCGGATTTAATTGGTTGCAATTCTTCGCGTATCCACCAGATGACAGATATTCATGAATTGTAATGCACATGCGCTTCAATAATGTGTCGACTTGCAGGTGTTTAAAAAATACCACAGTGGTCCATTGTAAATTGGCCTTGGGACTGAAGGAAGAAGTTACAATAATGTATCAATTTAGGCTTTTCATATTAAAAAAAGACGAGCACAGTTTCTGGTCTGGTTATTGTCCTGAGAGTTCCACCATGAGTGCACAACTGCAGTCCGTGTTCCAAAAACCCGACAGAACGTACGCTTATTTAATATGGGCCGCGATTAATGCAACAGATGATAAGATGGCAACAGTTGTTCAAATTTATCAGTATTTTATCGAAAACTATGACTTTTACAAATTTTTGCCAGCTGCTCATGTTTGAAAGCGTGCAATAAGGAAAAAGTTATGTAGCGATCCATGTTTTTTTCGTATTGATTACAATGTTATTGGAGGGTATTGGTGTGTATCACCGGGTTTTTCCCGTATCTATTATCATGGAGACTGCAAAAGGCGAAAGGTTGTGTTAAAACCAACTAAGAAATGTCAGTCGCTGGCAAGCAATGCGACAGCGACAGTGGCAGCTTCCAATAACGGTCCGACCATCAGTGGATTCACTGCACATTGAATACACATCGACTAAACATCGAATATACATTCTTGTGTTTGTATTTCTTTCTACTCGCAGCAATGCCTGTTAAAAAGATTTCAAAGGATCTCAGCATGAGAATTAAGGAGATGTACACGAGCGGACACCGAATTGCAGATATCCAACGCTGGTTAGCTGCTTCTGGTCTCGTTGTGCCATCAACCACCGTGTGCTATCATGCCCACGGAAAAAACAAACAACGCACGAGGACACCAACGGTAACTAACGCGTAAGTATATTTATATAACTATATAATACAGTATATCTATTGTTTATATTGCTGCATATTAATAGAACAATATATTGTGTAGACCTATCTAATTGTATAGTTATTTCGGTATATTTATATAACTACAGTATATCTATTGTTTATATTGCGGCATATTAATAGAACTATATATTGTGTAGACCTATCTAATTTTATAGTTATTTCGGTATATTTCTATAACTACAGTATATCTATTGTTTATATTGCTGCATATTAATAGAACTATATATTGTGTAGACCTATCTAATTTTATAGTTATTTCGGTATATTTCTATAACTACAGTATATCTATTGTTTATATTGCTGCATATTAATAGAACTATATATTGTGTAGATATATCTCATTTTATACTATTTTTACTGCAAATTATGTGCTGTACTTGTGGCCTACTGCACTGTAATTTACCGGATTGTTGTTTTTCTGTACATTGTAGGGAGACAACTCTTCTGGCCGACAAAATAAGTGAAGAGAATGATGAGAAGAGTGCATTAAGGGTCAAATACACTCTGCAGCAAAATCACAATCTCACTGTATCCGAGACCAGCATAAAGAAGATGAGACGCAGAATTGGATGGAAATATGGACGTGTGAGGTTAGTACTGGATAGTACAGGAGGTTAAAGTGTTGTTTAAGAAACTGTACTGTACCTATAAAATTATTCCTTGTCATTACAGAGCATACCCTATGATAAGGGACGTTAACAAGATCAAGAGAGTGGTCCAGGCCCAGGCATGGATCGACAGTGGAGAAACTTTCCAGGATTGCATCTTCACTGACGAGTCTACTGTTTCGCTGGAGAGATTTGCCACCTTTGCAATCCACAAAAAAGGTCGCATATCTATGAAGCCACGTCCAAAACACCCAATGAAGATGCATGTGTGGGGTGCCATCTCTAGGCGTGGACCAGGGTGCATCGTCATCTTTGAAGGTACAGTAAAATGTATGTCACACACTTTTGCCTTACGCACTATACTGTACTAGTGTGCAGTTTTTTGAGCACTTTTCTTTTCCTGTCATAGGAATCATGAATAAAGCTTTCTTCCAAGAGAAAATTGTGCCTGAGATTGTGGAATACATCAGATGTGAGTTCCCGGATGGTCACCATTTCTACCAGGACAATGATCCGAAGCACACTGCATCAACAGCGCATATCAGCGCGGTATCAACTGGGTGAAGACGCCAGCGGAGTAAGTGCGGTAACCGTCTCTCATTTTTTCCCACTGTTTTTACTGTGTACTGTATCTCTTTAACTAATTGTCCTTTTTTTCCCCCTCCAATGACAGATCGCCAGACTTCAATCCTATCGAAATGGTCTGGCATCAGCTGAAGGACCATATCCGAAAAGTCGTGAAACCCTCCAAAAAGGATGAGTTGGCGCAAGGCATACTGAGTTTCTGGAACGATGTACTCACTGTGGAACGATGCAATAAATATATTGACCATATTGCGACTGTGTTGCCCATTGTGATCGCGCGTAATGTGCATGCATCAGGAAGGTAGTATGGTATAGTACTATACTGTAGTATTGTAAGTACAGTATGATACAGGTAAGTATGGCACAGATTTTTTTCCCTGAGAGAGCAGCACCAGCCACCTGGTAACAAAGTATTTAACAGTAGTCACAGTATACAGTAGTTCCAGTATAGACTAGTTTGACAGTACTAACTGCATACTGTTGTCCAATATGGAGTAGCTATACAGTACAGAATGCCATAATACAGTATGCACCTAACTGATCAATTTTTTTCTTTCCAGAGAGAGCAGCACCAGCCACCTGGTTACAAAGTATTTAACAGTAGTCACAGTATACAGTAGTTCCAGTATAGACTAGTTTGACTATACTATACAGCACACAATGCCACAATACAGTATGCACATAACTGCACTAATTTTTTGTTGTCTTTTCAGAAAAAAAGGATGGAATGGGGGAGAGGGGGGTATAGTGTAAAGTTTTTGAACTGTTTGTACAGTTAAGTGTACAGTATCTAAACTGCAGTCATGAAGTACACAAAACCTCTCCTCTCTCAAACTACTGTACTGTACACAGAATGAGGAAGAAGATAAAGATGGAAAAAATTTTATTATTATATATCTATTATTATATATTATATATTATTAATTATTATTATTATCAATGTGCATTATTCATGATTATCCACCGGCCCTCAATTTTCATCTGACAGAAGAACTGAATAAAGACTGCAGTTTGTATTATTCATGATTATTTTTATATTTGTATTTTTTGTTTCTGATAAAATAAAATAAATATTTCTTTACATTCATGATAATCATAATAATTGACAATAACCCCCCCCCTCCACCTACACCAAAGAAAAAGAAAGAATGACAAAAAGTGTTAATTTACTGCATCAACAACATGAATCAGATAATTTTTTTTTTAACTCTCAATTTCACAGTGCTGTGCAAATCGGATTTACATATCAAATTTGAGAAGGGATTATCAAAAGCGTTACCGTAAACAAAGCCTCAAAGGGTTGAGGGGTGGGTAGGTGAGTCATGCGCAGTAATCATCAGCTAGCTCCCTTCCCAAAGAGGATTACAGAGAGGTGACTCTAAGCCATCAATAGGAAAATTAGGCACGCAGGCACAGAGAGGTGATGCTCGGCTAGGGACGGACGATTAAAAACACAATGGTAAGCTTTAGAAACGGAATGGCTCTGGAGAGGTGTCTGTCGATAAGAGGTTCAAATCCTTTAGCGAGCCTTGTGTGTGTGCGTGGGGGAGGGGGTACAGGGTACAGCTGCATGAAGGATTAGCTGTACTGCAGTTCAAAGAAATTGCATATTTTCAAAAGGCAGGTCATCATAATAATTTGATCCCTACACCCCCAAATACATAAGAAGCACACAAATCAACCATGTGCAGTCAAACACACAGTGTCACAGTCAAAAGCTACAGCACAGATTGAATATCGTAATATCAAGATGGTTTAGGCAGGCTTGTGGAGAAAATAAAAATAAAAAATGAGGAGAAAAAAAAATATATTTTTTTTGGTCACTCACTCTTGAACTTCGCAAGCAAGCAGTGGTGAACTTACAAACGCATGCGCAGTAATCATCAGCTATCAAGCAGGAATGTGATTGAAACCAGAAAGACACACGTTCAAAGGAATGGTGTGGGAGAGGTGTACAGGCATACCCCGGTTTAAGTACAATCACTTTATGTACACTCGCGAGTAAGTACATCTCGCTCAATAGGCAAACGGCAGCTCCCGCATGCGCCAGTCAGCACATCCTGAACAGCAATACTGGCTCCCTAACTGTACCGAAGGTGTGCGCAAGCGGGGAGACTATAGAGCCTGTTACAAATGCGTTATTTCCATCAGTTATGAATGTGTATGACGTTTGCAGTACAGTACATGCACCGATAAGTGGGAAAAAGGTAGTGCTTCACTTTAAGTACATTTATGCTTTACATATATGCTCGGTCCCATTGCGTACGTTAATGTGGGGTATGCCTGTACTGTAGATAAGATAAGAAGTTGAAATACTGCAGTGCAGTAAATTATCCTGTGTGTGTGCGGGGGCGAGCGAGGGGAGAGCACTGTATATGCCAAAATGTGATACTGTTACAGTACTGTACACGCCTATGCGTTTCAATAATTTTCAAATGAGACATACAGTACAGCACTGCAAATGCATGTATAAATATGCAAATTTACAATTACTGCGCGTGCACACGCAGACTGTGTACTGCTAAAGTATTAGACTTCGAAGACAACAGCTCGTGAACGCCCCCCTGAGTTTTTAGATGGTATTGCAGTATTGCAGACAGCGCTAATAAAATGCTAATATTACGAGCGCTAAAATACCGCAATACACTCCGGACAAAAAAATAAATGCATCTGCTCGCGGTTATCAGAGTTGCGCCGCTACGGCTGCACGAGGCTAAAGGCGGCCGCCACTGTAGTAGCCTGATATTCTATGTAGCCCCGAGGTAAATTTGAGCTTTCTGGCCGCCCTCCGCGAGTGCCGTGAGGTAGCGGGTGCCGCCGGAGGCTGCGACGGACCCGCCGGCACTTCGCGAGGGTGGGGGCCAGAGCAGGGAGTAGCGCGTTGCCCTGCGGTGCAGGCCGGTTGCCGGGGACGCGATCGGGCCGTCGCTAGTGCCGCGATCGCGTTGCCACCGGCCCGGCTTGCAAGGAAGAGGGCGCCGCCATTGCGCGTTAGTTCGCGCATGCGCAGTAGGGCAAAAGCGCGCGATGGGTTCCCCAGTGCAGGGAGAGATCGCGCGAGAGTAGGGAAGGTGGGAGAGAGAGTTAGGCGGCCATTAGGGGTTCGCGCATGCGCGAGGGAAGCACGCACGCGGCCCCAATGCTTTAGGCAGCCCCTGGGAACTACAATTCCCAGGAGGCTTAGGGAGGCAGAGGTCAGGTGCTCCCTAGTGGCCAATAGGGCTGGAGGAAGCTCAGCCCGGGAATATAGATACATTTCCCGGGCTTTGCAACAGTCAGTCAGGAAGAAGCAGAGGAAGGAGTAGGAAGGGTGCAGGGAGCGCGTGGCTCCTGCTTCAGGTAAGGGTCCTCCCTAGATTCCCAGGCAGGCCCCAATTCCCGGGTAAAGGGCAGGGGGTAACTGAAGAGGGACGCCTTAACTAGGGAGGTGACCCTTGAGTGTGGAAGGTGCTGGTTTGGCAGTGTCGCAGCGGAGAGTGCTGTGGGCACTGTCAAAGAGGCACGGTGTGCTAGCAGTGTGTTTGCTGCGGGATCCAGGGGCTGTGTGTGATTGCAGCTGCCTGTGAGTAGTGTCGCTGTATGTGCTGGGCACAGTGCGTGCAGTGTGTGTGAAGTGTGGATCCCTGCAGGCTGACAGTGTGTGCGGTGTGTCAGCTGCAGGTGAGTTGGGAATAGCTAGTAGCAGTTACAGTTAGGACTGGGTAGCTCTGCGAAGGGGGGGGCAGGTTATGTCCACAGGCCCTAGGAGTTTCCCTCAAGCCATCCCAGGTTGCGGTTCTTCAGGGACAGGCCCTAGGTTAGGGTTGCTGTCACTCTAGTAGTAGTTAGTGATAGGGATAGCGGCGGTTGCTGTTACCACGCGGTTGGTGTTGCCGTGATCCGGTTGCAGTTCCCGTGAAGCGGTGGGACCCTCGTTGGGGTCCACCGGCAGAGTACCTGGAAAGGATCAGACGGACGTCTGACCCTTTGAGAAGAAAGTTGCGGTCCCGAGCATCGGAGTGCTCGGAAGGTATCTTCATTATTATAAAGTGCACCAACTGGGCCCTAGCTTAATATAGTGACTGTGCAGTCACCCACGACCTCCGTAGGAGTTACGAGACATTGGGTGTGGGGTGATCACAGGACACTTGGATGGGGAACACCAGACATTGGGTTGAGGTGATGCGGGTAGAGCATCAGGTTATGTTATGTGATGTTATGTAATGAGTTATATGTGTGTGTTAAGTAAAGTGTTAGTTATTGTTTTATCGTATACGAGTGTCATTGTATTTCTTACTCAGGGCTATCTTTCCTAACGGGGGATCCTGGGTAAGTGGAGGCGCTGCACCAAGTAAGGGTAAGGGTTTTCCCCAGGCTCCCAGCTAGCGGAGGCTCAGATCTCCTGGAGCCACACAGGTTATGCAGTACCAGTAGTCCTTTAGAGCAGGTGTGTTGCAGGGAAAGGGGCCGGTTAGACCACGAGGGGCCAATGTGATATTGGGTGGGTCGGCCGGTTCACAAAAAGGGCTACATCTATATGTGGCACCAAATTTAAGACCACATATAGAATATTTGGCTATGGAGATTATGGTGCTCAGAAATCAGATGAACCCGTGACATTAAACAAGAAGCAAAGCTTGGAAACAATCTGAAGTCAAAATCAGGAACATCTTAACAAGAAACACTATTTTGCACTAGTGAGGTAAGTTTACAAGTTTTTCAATTACCTTGATACATAAGCAGCTGTACCGTAGTTAGAACTGCAGTCAATGCTCATAAAGAAGAGACAAAGGGTGCGGATTTGACCGTCACCTCCATAAGGGCTAAGTACTGTACCTCATAAAGATGGCGTTTTGTTCGGCTCACTCTTACAAGGCTATTCAACTTTTGGTGTACAACTCTAGTTCTTGATTTGCTCTAACCAATTTCAGTTGACCTTCAGGGTTAATTCTTACATGAGCCAGAACGCTACTGCATAAGAATCACAGCCCTTCCTGTTAAGCCGAAAAAACGTGTTGTGGTTCCCTAACATTGCACTATTGTTTCTTGATTTAGTTACATTCATTTGAATCTTCACACCATAGTACTACTGATATGCTGCATAAAAACCCATCAGTAGGTAGAAGCAAATTGGACTCCTGCACGGTAATATAAAAAAGTATGAAAAAGAAAATAAACCTGCACAGTCTTCAGTGGTGGACTTTGTCACTCATACTGAGTTTATCATTTCCATATTTTATATATACATTTTATACAAGCTTTAATCTCTCTAGAGAAATGCATTGCAGTTTATGCTGCCACTGGAGGAGGAAAAGCAGTATAATTTTTTTTAATAATATCCATCTCCGTTTGCTCACTGCAAGTCAGTCTTGATACATTTTACCATCAGCGGTTTCACATATATCACGAGTCTTTTTGAAGTTAGAAATTTTTCATCAAAATGTAATTTTGTAATTTGTTTGTCCGGAATACCTAAATCTTACTCATTTGGGTCGTGAAAGTTATGTAAACTCAGACCCACAGCACTTAAGGTTGTGTGAAAGGCACATTTCAGAAAAAATGTGTATTTTTGCAGAGAGCAGGTTTGAAGTAGTACTATGCCTCCCTTCAGCCTAATTAGCAAGTGTATTCAATTAGATAGCTTGTTAGTCCGATTAAGCCAGGACAAGTAAAACATACTTATTTTGCCAAGAAAGACTAATCTGCTGATACTATTTCTGACTTCATAAAAGTACCAGGTGCTACGTATATGGCTACAAATTATATGGTCCCTTAGTTTGGTGTCATTGATGAATTAAAACCTTTGCCCACATGTTGCTTGTGAAAAGGGTTAAATAGAGAAGTGTAAACAATTTAGTCAAAAATGGTGAATCAAGCCGATTTTGACATACAGTACTACAATAGGTAATCAATTGTGTATTTTAAAAAAGGGGATCCTAAAAAATGACCAATCCTAAATTAATTATCATAACCAAAAGTTTTTTTTAACATTGAAAATCCACAGATGACTCCTTGTGCAAAATATATAAATCTGCACAAAAAAGTGTCACCATGCTCCTTAAGCTTTTTATATTTCTGGCTTTAAAGAAAAGGGGAGATTAAAATAATATTGTGCAGGCAGTTTATTGAGCTGACAAATAGCCTAGTTAAATGTTTATTTAGCAGGGCTCTTTAATTTGGTTGGCTAAACAAAATAGCACTGCACACAAAATTAAGGTAAAATGCAGCAGAAATAACTGTAAACAAGAATTTATCATGTAGTGCCCGTATTTGTGAAGTTGGTAGTTGCTTGCACCCACTAACTTTGACAAACTAAAAATAATGAGGTATAAACGCTAACATCACTTAGTATAACATAATCCCACCACAGAAATGTTCTCCGCAGCACTGGTTTTTGTGTCTTTCATGGAACCAAACAATATCAAAAATGCAAAGTTTCTCCAATCTAATCATTAACCAGCTATTGATATTTAATACTGTATACTTACACGTTGATATCTCTTGGAAATGTTGATGCAAAAGCCACTTACAGGAGGATAGGCCTCACTCAGGGGATCTCAAGACTAGTCTTCCTGTTATCTATATGTAGCTAGGACAATGTGGTGCCCGCCTTCTGGCTGTACTTAAGGGCAGGACCGCCCAAAAGTTAGAGTTGTTCCTTCCCCTTGAGGAAGGCAGGTCACACAACTGGGACCCTGAGATTGGGGCCTACCCATGTGCTCTTCCCTGCGGTGTGTACCTTACCTCTGCCTCCACTAGGGAGGTGGGGAAGAGTTATGACGGCTGCGGGTGCCCTTGGCCTGTAGTGGCGGTCCAAGGACCATCTTCAGTGATAGCTGATCGGAGAGACTGTATCCAGCCGAAGACTGCTGAGTACCTGTTATTTTACTGCAGACCGTAGTAATAAACCGTTCCTGTTTTGCAATATACCTCCGGCCTGGTGTGTGATCTAACTGGGGGGAGAAGTAATCAGTTCTACCGTGTGAGATCATCGCTAGTTTCCTGGAGCCTACGGCAGATGGAGGCGCTGCACTGCTAAGTATTATGTGGGGTATGAACCTCAGAAACCTGTTCCTGTGTCCCCAAGTCATCGTGGACGACTCTGCCCTCCTGTTGCCAGCAGGTATATGCACCATACAAATAGGTAATACAATACAGTGGCTGATCCAGGTATTATAATAAAATTATAGGCAATACGTAGGAGACAGCATATCGGCCCCTAGCCCGGCCCCCTGGTGTAACGTCGCGCGAACACGAGCGCACGTGACGCGGAAGCAGGAATGGAGCAGCGCCAAACCCGGGAGGAGGGTGTCTGGAGCTGAGGCTTTCCCCTTAAAGAAGACGGACACTGAGGCTCTCCAAGCTGGCTGAAACTTTGAAGTGACCTTCTAGATGTGCCTGTAACCTACTTACGTTTTATAAGTGTTTTTAACCGTTTTTTTTATATCATCAAATATTACACATTGCACTATGGGTCTTGCGCCCTTTTTTTTTTCTTCTTCTTTTTTATATGCACCATACACCCTGTAATGGCCCCTATCTGCGATTGGGGATGACGACGGGGATATATAACATTGGTAAAATCGCTACCACAACTGAAGGAGTTAAGGACCTGGGGTGTTAGATAGTATACATTCCATATGGAGTCTTTTTCTCTGAATACACTTTGGACTTGCCTTAGGCTAAGGCCCCACTCCCTCAGTCAGCGCGCCCGCACTGCAGACAGGTGGCGCGCTGACAGGCACAGACCGCGATATGTGGTCTGTAGGGAGCCGGGAGCGGGAGGGGGGCAGGAGTGGGAGGGGGGGCGTGGTTTGAGCGGAGGGACCAACTACTCCCCCCCCCCTCTCTCCACGGGCTCGGTCTCCCGGGCTGCAGGAGGGAGCTGCTGCGGGCTGCTGGAAGGTAAGCAGCTCCCGCTCCCTCCCCCTTCCCCCACAAATGCCCTCCTCACACACGCTGACACACACACACACACACACACACTACCTTGTGGAGGAAGCTGTCTGACAGCTCCGCTCCCACCCCCGCCACTGATAGGCTCATCAGCGCACCACGTGACGCATCACCGCTCGGGATCACAATTTTCTTGCATCCCCTGGCGGCTGACGCGTCACAGCACGTTGTGAGCCGTGCAGCGAGGGGGGACTGGGACCGGCTAGGAAAGGATACCCCTGCTGGTGAGGAACGCGCACGTGGCCGCGCGCGCCGCCGGACGCAGCGGGACCAAACCCTTATGCAGCAGCTCTGAGAGAAGAGCCCTCCAAGATCTGCACTCTCTGTGCAGGACCAGCTGAGCATTGTGCAAAGGAAAAACACTCAGTAAAGACACACACTGCTGGAAATCGTCATCCTTCTAGCAAGCAGTTTTACTGCTGTATATTTGTGTTTGAATTAAATTCTTGCTCAGCAGTACCTTATTGCATACTGGTAATTACTGTAAGGAATTGGGGAGCGCATCCCCCGCGGCGCACTCCCTCCTTACCTGATGTCTCGCACAACCCCGCTGTCCTTACAGCGTGCGCTTCCGCAGGAGCTTTCTAGACGTCTCGGAGTTTGGCTCTGCCCCCGATTGCGACACCCATCAGCGTCGCGCAGCGTGCGCACGTGATGCGTGTGCAGCGCTCCCGTGCCTGTGTGTCAACTTTCTTAATCATGCTCAGCTGTCTCCTGTGTCTCTTCTGTGATCTTCTGCATCTCTCCAATCCTGACAACGGCTTACGGACCTCTACGCTTCTACTGGCTACAACCCCTGACCACGGCTAAACGAACACTGACTATTCTACCGGCTCCTACCCATCCCCGGCAAGTACATAACCATTCTACTCTCTCCAATCCTGACCATGGCTTACGGACCTCTACGTTTCTACTGGCTCCAACCCCTGACCCTGGCTCCAATCCCTGACCAGACCATGGATAAACGGACACTGACCATTCTACCGGCTCCTACCTCCGACCTCGGCAAGTACATAACCATTCTACTCTCTCCAATCCTGACTCAGCTGCCTGACCATCCGCACTCAATACGTGCCCCCGTGGCTGTGGGTGGCGTTTATACCCATTCCCACCTCAGTACTGGGGTCCTGCCTTGGTTGTGGTGAGCACAGCGTTACAATTACATAGTTACATAGTAGATGAGGTTGAAAAAAGACATACGTCCATCAAGTTCAACCCATGCTAAATTTAGATGAAAGATACTTTATCCTATATTCGTACTCACAGTATGTTGATTCAGAGGAAGGCAAACAAAAAACCCCAGTGATATATCATACAATAATATCACATATGGGGGAAAAAAGTTCCTTCTTTACTCCAAGAATTGGCAATCAGATTATTCCCTGGATCAACATCCTTCCCATGTTTATTTATTTGGTATATCCCTGTATACCTTTCCTTTCTAAAAAGATGTCCAACCTTTTTTTCAGCATATCTATTATATCTGACATCACAGTATCCATGGGTAATGAATTCCACATTTTCACTGCCCTTACTGTAAAGAACCCTTTCCTTTGTTGCTGGTGAAATCTCCTTTCCTCCAGCCATAAGGGATGACCCTGTGTCCTTTGTACTTCCCTTGGGATGAATAATTCTTTTGAAAGCTCCTTATACTGTCCCCAAATATATTTGTATATAGTTATCATATCCCCTCTTAGACGCCTCTTTTCTAATGCAAACAAATCTAATGTAGCTAGCCTCTCCTCATAAATCAGATTATCCATCCCCTTTATTCATTTGGTGGCTCTTCTCTGATCTCTCTAGTTCCATAATGTATTTTCTAAGGAGTGGTGCCAAAAATTGTACTCCATATTCAAGGTGTGGTCTTACTAATGCTTTGTAAAGGGGCATAATTAGGTTTACTTCCCTTTCCATGCATTGCCCGTTTAATGCAAGAAAAGATCTTGTTTGCCTTTGCAGCTACTGCATGACTTTGGGCACTATTGCTAAACCTGCACTCTACAAGCACTCTTAAATCCTTCTCCATCAAGGATTCCCCTAATTTATCCCCATTTAATTTGTAAATCACCTGTTTATTCTTGTTTCCTAAATGCATAACCATACATTTATCTGTATTAAACCTCATCTGCCATTTACTTGCCCAAGTTTCCAGTCTCTCCAAGTCTTTCTGGGGAGAAATTACACCCTGCTCTGATTCTACTACTTTACACAATGTAGTGTCATCAGCAAAGAGAGAGACTTTGCTCTCTATGCCAACTTCAAGGTTATTAATAAACAAGTAAAAAAGCAGGGGTCCCAGTACCGATCCGTGAGGTACTCCACTCACAATTCACATACTGTACGCCTATAACATATATTATCTCTTACTGTGCATGGAATGTCTTGTATATAATGTATAACCTTGCTCACTTAATGTAACTATGTATTTGTAACCATGCATCTATCATCATAACTCTGTGCCCAGGACATACTTTAAAACAAGAGGTAACTCTCAATGTATTACTTCCTGGTAAAACATTTTATAAATAGATAACTTTAGCCCAACCTGAAAAGGTTCAATTTATGACAACTCTGTTGCTATCCTTCAACCAGTTTTCAGTCCAGGTGCAAACATTTTAACAGAGTCCAATTTGCTTTATTTTGCACACTAACCCAGGGGTGCTCAAGTCCGCAAGCCCCCCCCCCTCCCCCCCAAAGGTAAGGTTTTCAGGATATCCCAACTTCAGCACAGGTGGCTCAATCAGATTGATTTAGCCACTTGTGCTGAAGCTGGGATTTCCTGCAAACCTGACCTGTTGGGGGGGGGGGGGGGGGATTGGGGATTGAGGGGGTGCTAGAGGACTGTAGTTGAGCACTCAAGCACTAACCTCCTTTGTGGAACCATATCAAAAGCTTTTGCAATATCTAAGTAGACCACATCAACTGAATTACCCTGGTCTAAATTCCTACTTACCTCCTCAAAGAAACAAATAAGGTTAGTTTGGCATGATCTATCTGTAGCCATGCCATCAATGGCTACTAACCTGCCATACTCCTGGCAGTGAGTCCTCGTACAATCAGGCTGCCAGTAGTCAATATGGGTTTTCCCCACTCACTGGAGCTGCACTTGAGTGACAGTGGGAGGCGGTGACATCCGGCCTGAGCATGTCCAATCATGGAACAGACCAGGTGCCCTCCTCCTAGCTGTACTTAAGGGCAGTGCTGCCCTAAATTTGTCAGTGCCTCTACCTACTTGAGAGAGGCAGGTCACACAGCCAAGAGCCTGTCTATTGGGCCTTCTCTGGTCCTCTTCCCCTCTGGGGAGAGTGAGTGTGTACCATACCTCTGCCAGAGGGGCAGGGAAGAGCTGGGACGGCTGCGGGTGCCATTGTCCTGTAGTGAAGATCCAGGAACCATCCTTCAGTGAGTTGCTGACAGTTTCTGCATTGGGCAGAACCCTGCTGTGTACTGTGATGCACAGAGTGAGAGAATAAACCGGTCCTGTTATTCTCCCGCCTAGTGTGTGATCTTACTGGGGGGAGACGTGCTAGTTCTACTGTAGGAGATCATCTCCACCTACCTGGAGCCTACAGCAGATGGAGGCGCTGTACTGCTAGAGAACCAAGTGGGTAATGTACCCCAGAAACCTGATCCGGTGTCCCCACTACCATCGGTAGACAACTCACCCTCCTGTTACCAGTAGATATCATGCACCACACAACCAGTAATGGCATAATCTCCCAGAGGTGGGGGAAATACTGTTACATATCTTTCATAAAGCCATGCTGACTATTACTAATAATGTTGTTTTCCATTAGGTTTCCCTGAATATTATCCCATACTAAACCTTCAAGTTGCTTCCCCACTATTGATGTCAGACTTACAGGTCTGTAATTCCCCGGGTGGGATCTATCTCCCCTTTTAAATATAGGCACCATATCTGCTTTATGTCAATCTTGTGGAGCCTGCAGAATCCATCCTCCTCAATACCTAAGCTCTTCCTTCTGAACAGATTAACAACTCAATGATGACAAAGAATGAGCCAATAATCGTGACCTCAGAGCCTGTGATTTTGCTGCCCCAGCCCCCTACAAATAAAGCACACACACAAAAGGTGTAAGCCAAAAAAGCTCCACCAACAGGTAAGGCCAATGACGTTTAAATCATGGCCCATTAGCTAGGACCATCCGAGGTCCCAGCCATTCAGCTGACCCCACGTAAGCCACGAGATAGGCCTGTAAATGATCCGGGAGTCACGCCGCCCTCGGCGTGCTCCCCACTCACCTGCAGCTCCGCCGGGTCCTCCCGCGGCACGCAGGCAGCCTTCCTCCAAGACGCCGATCGCAGCTCCACGTGGGCGCGCGCGCACGCCAATGCTCCTCTTCAAATGTTGCGGGTATGCCCGGTCACGCGCCCGCAAGCGCTGCTACACGGAGGCGCACCAGCCCCTTAAAGGCACAATACCTCAAACCATTGCTGCTATTAAATACAACCTCACTACTGGGCTTTATTGCTCCTCCCCTGGGACTCATGCTGGACCTATCCCTGCCGTAGCCTGGCCCTTCCACACACCCCCACCTTGCTGCGCTGCCATTGGGTCCTCTCTCCCATATATACCCTACAGTTTCATTAACTCGTCGGCTGAGCATAGAACCAGTTGTTCTCATCACTCTCTGCCTCCCTAGTCCTGTCTTGTCCTGTCTTGTTTTGCAGTCTTCCTCGTGTACCGAACCGGCTTCCTCTACGACTACCCGCACCTCTGGCATCCCGAACTTGGCATACGGCAATACAACTCTCCGCACCTCTGGCACCCCGAACCCGGCAAACGGTAAACGATTACGTCCTTCTCTATAACCCCGGACTTGCCGAACAGCACCCTCTACCATCCGTACCTCTCCTGCCCCGACCCGGACTCCCAGACCACTCTACTCTCAAGACGTGCCCTCGTGGCTGTGGGTGGCGTTATATCCTATCCCACCTCAGCACCGTGGTCCCGCCTCGTTTGTGGTGAGCTCGTCCTGACAAGGCCCCAGGTACTCAAAGCCCAATGAGCCCTGCCCACTCGCCCACCATGCCACCACCAAGCATTACCGTAACTGAGCCCCGTCTGGCAAGGTTACCCTGAACTTACCCCCAAACAGCCGCCAAGACAGAGGCAATATAACCCCAACAGACACCTCAAATATGAAATATGTTCAATACAAGTATAACTCACACAAAACAGAATTTAACCAAAAGGGGAGGTAGGGCGGAAAAAACACCAGCTGGCCACCTCCCCTCTCCGGGGGTCGCCGGGAACCAGGAGGGGAAGGAAGAAACGGTTGGGATAAGGGTGATCCTGGGCTCTGTGGTCATGCCACACTTTGCATAAGTCTCCATGCTTTCTTTCTGTAGACAAGGAATAGACATGCAAAAAGGGTTGTGACAAATTTTATAAACAGTAACAAATAAGCATAGAAGCACATAAGCACACAAACTAATAAAGCAAGACAATTACTAATGCAAGGAATATAGAAAACAATACAAAACAACACAAAGCACGTGTGATGGTGGGATGGTGAACAGAGCTAATATGACATCCCAGAATATACAGACAGGAAACCGGGCAAGTGAAAACAAAACACACGGATTTAATATACTGTAGAGTTACAAGAGAAAGTTACAGAAAAAATAAATAGTTGTCTGATTCACCTATTATTGCATCAGGATGCACATCCATCACCTGGCATCAGCTGGAAAGGATATACATAATCATTTTACTCTTTTTTTTAATAGACTTTATATGATGAATTACTATTGCCCATTTTTTTGTATTGAACCATGTACTCCTAACATCTAATATCTACTTCTGAAATATATTGTTTTGTTTCTCTACCCTCTCTGTCACTCATCATTTCTGAATACCATATAAGATTTGTCAGGAAGGCTATTTAACATACACCTGCACCCTCGGTGCTTATGCAAATATTCCGATTATAAATGCCAGGCACAGAGCATCATTCTCTCTCCAATGCAATCCTCAGATTCTGTGCTGCAGCACAGTACTCTGCTGCTTTCTGCGGCTTTCTACTGAGGTCATGGTTACCATGGCAAAGCTCTGTGCACTGTTCTGTTATGAAACAGGAGTGAAAAATCCTCATTAATGATGATAAAAAGTTGAGCTTTGTGCATTGGCTGGCTTTTCATTTTTCATAGGAAGGCTCCTTTCATCTCAGCCTTGGCACATCTTCAAAATGCATTTTACATTTAATTTGAAAATAATTAGGTGTCCGAGTCATGCCAAGAGCAGCAGGTAATGGAGTCATGCTTGAAACAGCTGTGGCACAATGGCCTTTTTTTTTAAACTCCCTGTGTACATGTTTTGCATATTATTTCCTAGGTTAAATAGTGTGCATTAACAATGGGGCCTTAGGTTATAGTGTTAAGAAGGAGAATCTGCTGTTCTCAAATGCCATACTCTACTTCACTAAAAATAACCAGTCCTCAGGTGTATTCCTATCCAAATAGTGGCTGGGCTGAGTATGAAGGAAGATTATGCGCTGGATCAGAGCTCAAAATGAAAACAAGACACCATAACAACAACAAAATGCTGAAATATAAAATGATTTCTGTTCTTGCTAGTGCATCGATGGGATGCCGTCTATAATATCCCAATGCAAGTTATTCAAATTCAAAATAGAAGAAATACATTTTCTATATACAACTGAAGTGTATTCATCCACGCAAGCAGAACAGTCGTGAAACTACTCAAAGTACATACACTGACTTAATACATTTTGGCATTTATTGCATATAGAGACGGCCCAAAGCATGTTTTTTTGTATTTTGAATTTAGAGGATCTAAGAATCTTAACCCCTTCTCTTCCAGAGGGGCAGCAGGTCCCTCTGCAAAGAGGTTAATCTGAAGACTAAAATGTGGATCTAATCATTCACTATAGATAATACTGTCTCAGTTTTAGTTGAAATTATTGGTATAGTGCCATGGGGTCTCGCAGGACCTGGGTTCCAGGTGGTATGGCGAGGAGAAGAAAAATGCTGCATTCTCACGGTCTTCATGCAAAGAATAATTTAATAACAGATCGGCATTGCGGTCCTAAAATAAGGAAATCGGGCCACATTTTAGGATCGAAACATCAATCTGTGATTAAATTATCTTTCGCATTAAGACCATGAGAGTGCCGCATTTTTCTTCGCCTCAGTTTTAGTTGAACCATATGCAGTAACATCCCAAAGCGCCTTTAATGAACTACAGTACTGTATATTTTGAATTCAAAACAATTGAACTTGGCCTGTTTGTTTCAGTGGAGTATACTATATAAAACTTTTTTGTTTGTGTCCCCCTGTCTGCCCTCCCCCTCTTACCTTTTCCCATGCATCGGCAGCGTCATTTGACATCACAGCGTCATGTGAGACAACGCGTTGCTATTTGACCCTACAGCATCATTTGACGCCGCATTGTCATGGAGATGCATCGGCAGAAGCCGCCGGAGAGATGGTAAGAGACATGCAGAAGCCTCGCTCGCTCTCCCGGCATTTTATTTAAATGTTGTGGGGAAGAGCATGGGGCCTCTGTCGCCCCCAGAAAATTTTGCGCGCCCCCGCTTTAAGGTACTTGACATGCAGAGTGCCACTTTTATTTGACTAACACTACAGTAGCATAAATATTAAAGGTTATATATACTGTATACTGTAGGTAAAACGTTATGTACTACAGTACAGGAAGGAAGCTCTATGCTGGGTTCACTGACACCTCTATTGTAATGTGTTTGCATGTATTAACTATAGTTAATCAGTAAACCATATGATATCAGTCTATTTTGCAAATATCCAAAGTCAGATTTTGGGAGTGCAGATTTCACCATATGTGAAAAAAATAAAAATAATATAGTGCAATCTGTTTTTAAATATGAGACATCATAGTATCAGCAGAAATGGGGACTCACACTTACCCAGTGATTAAACAGCAGTGAATATCAATAGCTATCTCAGCTCTGGAAGATCCCAAAACAGAAAAGTACACACTTAGTGCAACTTTGAATGTTCAATCTTGTATTGTATTTGAATGAATAGTATCACACTTACATTCTGCTAGTCTGGCATGTTCACATAGAAATTACAGGTGGCACCAATCCTCTGGACTCTCTGACCGCGTCACGTCACTTCCGACAACAATCCGCGTCACTTCCGGTCACGGCACCTCCTGTTGTTTGGTGCAGCGGGTGCGACAGTGCAGGGCAGTTTTCGGGAGCTTGTATGGCCTACTGGCTTGGACTTTACACGTTTCGCTCATAAAAGAGCTTCATCAGAAGTCGTATCTCTGGTGTCTTAATTTCTCTATATAAATACACTTCATTGTGCTCCAATTGGATGTTGGAAAAAACTCTACATTTGTATTGGCTAGTGAATTACACTTTGATTGGATGATGGGCGGGACTAATACAATGAGTGAACTACTCTATCTATACATCACATTTCAAACATCAACAACTTTATTAACACTTATACAATCATTATAAATACATTAAATACTTTAAAAATACATCAGCTATATTAATTAGTTTATAATAGTTATAAAATTCTAAAAGCTCATTTTGACATAAAATGGGGAATTTTATATTATACTCATTAGATTATTTATCATTTTAGACATCATTTAATACATCGTTTTATACATAAGAATGAAGGAAAATGAGAGAGAAAACAGGGTGTTAGAATCAACTTTAAATATATATTGAATAATAATCAAAACTTTCATATTAGAGAACTTTAGACACACTTTATAATAACTATATTTGTAAATTAATTTTTCATATTACCAATTCCATTTTTATTAAAATGTATGAATTAAAATAAATAAATAAATAAATAATAAAACAATTAATATAAAAGCACCAATCTCTATGTCAACATTTAAACCTCCTGGGTTCAACGTTTTGAGATGATGAATCCAGAAGGTTTCTCTTTTAATTAACTCAATGGAACGATTACCCCCTCTCCAATTTTGGGGGATATGTTCTATCCCTTTAAAGGATAGATCTTTTTGATTTGATTGGTGACATTTATTAAAATGCTTTGGAACATTATGCGTGTCTAATTTCCTTCTAATGTTCCCTGCATGTTCCAAGACTCTAACTTTTAATGGTCTTATAATTTTTCCTATATATTGCAATCCGCAAGGACATTCTGGGAGTTTTAACCAACTATTTTGTTCTTGTGTGTCCTCTTTTATCGATTTGAGGACACTAGGGGCCAATTTTTGTTTTAGATTACTCGCCTTTGTAAAAATTATATTTGGACGTGACAGTAATGTGCTTCCAAGAACAGGGTCATTTTGTAAGATACTGTATGCCAATGTTTGGTAATCGCCTGTTTTATTTTGTTGGCATCTTTATTATATTTAGTCATAAAAGTGGTTAAAAAGTCTATTTTACTGTTTTTCTTTTCTTTAATTTTTGGGGGTGGTTTGATTAAAAGTTTTCTGTCAAGATTATCTGTTTTTTCTTTTGCTTCAGTAATTAATGTCTGACTGTAATTTTTCTGTTTGAATTTGTCCATAAGAAACTTTGATTGTTCTTCATAGATTTCTGATTTAGAACAATTTCTCTTTATTCTCATCAATTGACTATATGGAACTTTAGAGATCCAACGTGGATGATGACGTGGATGATGACAGCTATCTTTTAATATGTAATTGTTGCTGTCTACAGTTTTAAAATATGTTTTAGTTAGTTAACAGAATGTAAGTGTGATACCATTCATTCGAATACAATACAAGATTGAACATACAAAGTTGCACTAAGTGTGTACTTTTCTGTTTTGCACCAAGGGTCATCCTGTGGGATCTTCCAGAGCTGAGATAGCTATTGATATCCACTGCTGTTTAATCACTGGGTAAGTATGAGTCCCCATTTCTGTTAATACCATGATGTCTCATATTTAAAAACAGATTGCACTATATTATATTTATTTTTTTCACATATGGTGAAATCTGCGCTCCCGAAATCTGACTTTGGAAATCTACAAAAGGAGATCTGGACCGTCTCAAAAGGGTTGAGCTGCGTTTTCTAATTCCTTATGTTGCTATAACACATTTGCACGGGTAATATAGTAGAAGAGCACAAATTATTGTTTTATTTAAGCAATTTTAGCTATATATAATCACTATTCACATTTTATTACCTCACATAGGAGCGCCTTAATCACACTTTTTTTGTACTAATCACTATTTTGCAAATAGTCTGATATTGTATGGTTTACGGATTCATTTGAGACACATTTTAATGCAGTTTTTATACATAATTCCAAGTCACTTATATCTTATCTATATTTGGTTCATAAAAGCTGCAACCCAATATCCTCAATAAGTAATTATTCCAAAATCTAATAACATACACATATTGGATTTGATAAATAGTATGATGCCTTGGCCTCATTAATTCATGTAAGAATGACAGGATGTTAATAAAAATTGGAAATACATTCAGAACAGATGAATTTTACAACAGTACAGATGCTGTGACGATGTCTATCTCAACAACTTCGTATGGTCCATGCAGTCCCAGCCAATTAATTTAAAAAAAACTAATTTTTATTGTGGAATTGAAGCAGGGGTCTCCAGAGCTGAACACCCTTTTGTTTCAGTTTCAGGAATCCCCTGCTTCCAGAGATAATTACCTCAGAAGTTGTTGCCGGTA
This sequence comes from Ascaphus truei, assembly GCF_040206685.1. Classification (NCBI taxonomy): domain Eukaryota; kingdom Metazoa; phylum Chordata; class Amphibia; order Anura; family Ascaphidae; genus Ascaphus; species Ascaphus truei. Next base: position 256,848,063 of record NC_134486.1, read on the forward strand.
GCTGATCCAGCTCAGCAAGCAGGATTTCAGGTTTGAAGCTCCCATGTCACATGGGCCAATAGGAAGCTGCACTGATGATGTCATGGCTTCCTATTGGTCTGCAGGCCAGGAAATATCTGAACAGTGCCATTACGAGATTCCTGCTTGCCAAGGAGAACTGCTACCAGCACCTAATTAGCAACATAGCATCTCCGGAAGCAGGGGGTCCATGAAGCTGAAATCAATGGGGTTCAGCTCTGGAGAACCCCTGCTTCAACTATTTATATTCAAAAATGAAAAAAAAAATCACCCCCTGGGACTGTATCTTTAAGAGGTCTTCTCGAGCAAGGGAGTAGTACAGCTCAATAAATACTGTATGTAATTTCAAGAGCATTATGCTGCCAGTATGCAGGTTCACAGGTACAAACTTAAACATTCTGAAAACTTGTGCAAAACTTCAAACACATGCACACCGTTATATATGTTAAGATACATTAGTACTCACTAGCGGTGGTTATGTAGAACGTTGTCATTATGTAATTTGTAGTGGTCTAAGTGTCATGTACTAGGGTATGGTGTGTATATATTTTTTTTTACATCAGGAATGTTAACACTTTTTATACTTTCAAACAAAGTTTGACTTAAAAAATAAAAAACTGTGCCTGGGATGTTCAATGGTTCAATTCCATGTTACTGAAAATATTCTGGACATTGACCCTCATTCTTTGCATGAATTGTAAAAAAGGCAATAAGTAATTGTGTTTAAATATCAATAAAATCTAGGTAAGCATAAATTGCCAACATTTTTTTTACTACAAGCTAATAAATGATTAGGTACATTAGATGTGATAGATCTGTATCTTAAGATCTTGGTAACAGGGCATATCTAATAACTTATGTCTATTGTCTTTGGAACGTATCAGGATGTATGAAACCCTCAGAGGTAGCATGGAAACACACAAAAGACAGGCGTCCGAAATATATAAAAACTGATCAAATGCAAAGTAACAAAAATAATAAAACAGGCTAAACAAAATGGAGTCTGCAAAATGTGCAGAGCTACACCAAAAAGCTATGGTAGCTTGGGGACAGACAAAAAGCAAGGGGGCACAAAGTGCTAAGGGAAAACCTAGACAAACTAAAGTAAACTGCAGTGCTACTGTACATGGAACAGCAATGGTAACAAGAGACAAATAATAAACAAGGGACAAAAATAGTGCAAAAGGAATACAAGAATAACAATCAAGAAAGTGCCTGATAATCAGTAGAACTGTAAGCCTGAATACAAAGGAACAGGGAAAGTCACAGCGCAAGGGAAATTAATCCTATTTTCTATTATTCGCTTTTGAAGAGCACAGGACATTAAAGTTTGCGCACCCTTGCAGTAACACAAAGATTCCTGCAGAAAACAGCACTTATGGCATTGTTAGTGAGCTTTGAAGATATCCGTTAGTATTTAACAAGATATAAAGTGTAATTTACATCCATTCCATTAACATGCCATTTAGTTATAAGCAAAACTGATAGATGCAAATATTCCCATAATTTCTCCCTGATTTGGAAAATTAAATATCTCCAAAATTGATATAAATAATTCCTAAGACCCACAGTGAATACTTAGGTGTCTTACTAGTGGGTAGTAAATAAATATATTCAGACTTGATGATTAAATATAGAGAAAGTCTGGTGCTACCAAACAAACATCCATCCATCCAGTATTGTCCTTGTAATATAAAGGATTAAGATATCTCCATAAGTCCAATAGTCATTTCAAATATGAATGGAGAAACTAAAAAAAAACAGGCATCAAATAAAATACATTTAAATTAAAGGAAACATTTGGCAAAAAAATGCATTGTTTGACACAGTGCTTATCTATACCCTGAAAGGGGCATAAACACATTGCCAGTCATTGGGCATCCTAAAAACAAATACAGTATACACAATTAAATAAAATCCAATCAACGTGTTTCTTACCTTTGCTGGGACGAACATTCACCCTTCCTCGTTCAACTGCGGCACCAATTCTTGACCCGCGAAGCAATGATCGTCATCACAATGATGCGCAGAAGTCTATGATCCTCTGTTGATTGCAGAGGAGTCTCCGGTAAGTTCTTTCTTCTTTCCTTTCTTTTCTTTTATCGTTTGTAATTCAATTGGTCCAGTAGATGTTGATCCCACAGCTTCTTGGGCTCAAATGAGATGTGACATGCCTTATGTAAGGCCTGTGATGTCACGTTTGATTGACAAATGGTACACCCCTCAATCCCATTGGATGATGTGCCATGTGATTTTTTTTCATGATGTGATGTCATCTTAAAGGGGGGAAGCCAGCCAATCAGGAAGTATTGTAGTCATCCTCTCTTGAGATTTGACTATATATTCATATGTCCCAAAATTCTAAAAGCAGCAATACGTACAAAGATAGGCCCTATCACATGGTCTGACCATGACCCTGTGGACTTTGTATTTAGAGCTCTGATTATTTAATCAAGACAATATCAGTAGAGATTAAATTACTCCTTGCAAAATATTTATTTTTAGAAAAAATTGAAGACTATTTAAAAAATAACAAGAGAGCATCTTAGTAGTACCCTCTACTTTATGGGAAGCACATGAGGCCTTTATTAGGGGGACCTTTATCTCCCTTGCTTCCCACAAAAAGAAGGCCATCAATGCCATCAATGAACTAATAGACACAATTCATACAGTGGTAAAGGTAACCCAAATTAATAAAATCTACAAAAGGGTACTTGAGGCCAGAACTGAACTAGAAAAGTTCCATCTGGAAGATAATGGAAAAGCAATTAAGTTGACAAAGAAACACTTCTATGATAAAGAAAATAAGGCAGATATATTGCTTGCCAATAAACTAAAAGAATTAAAAGCAAGATGGAATGTCTTCGCCATAAAATTAAAGAATGGAGAGGTTAGACAAAAGTTCACTCAAATTATGTTTTATAACTTTTACTCTCAACTCTATAATTTAGATAATAAATCCCCAGTTGATCCAAACCTAAAACTCTCAGAATACTTACAAAAACATGTATGTGACTTCCCCAAATTTTCACAGGCCGATCAAACTCAGCTGAATGTCAATATAACGGATATTGAAATAAAAGAGGTAGGTAAGTCTCTTAAATTGACCAAAGTGCCAGGTCCGAACTGACTTTCTAATATCGACTATTAAAAAATATGTCAACTTATTAGTCCCAACAATGCTTATGATGTTCAATTCCTTTTTAGAAGGAAGAGATATTCTACAACAAATGTCTGAAATATATACAGAGGGCAAGAACCCATTTAAGTGCAAGAGGTATAGATCCATATATTTCCTGAATTCAGATTTGAAAATATACAGAACAATCCTAGCAAATAGACATAATATGATTCTCTCTATGCTAATCCATGTTGACCTAGTGAGAGTTATAAATGAATGCCAGGCTTTAGATAATACTAGGCAAAATTGTGAACATTATCGACCATACCAATTCTAAAATTATTAAACCATTCTTCTGAGACTACACACATCAAAAGGCCTTTTGGTGGAATTAGCTGGCTTTCCTTAATGGGACATTAGAAGCATTTGGGTTCCCAGGTACCTTGCAATTAGATGTACAAGAACTTTATTTAAAAAAAAACAAATAAAAAAACAGTAGCCTGATTACAGCTACCAGGAGGGGTCTTAGATTAGATAAAGATAGTTGATATTCTGTAAAGGGAATCAAAATTAGCATGGAAACATATAATTTATCACTTTTAGTGATGACATACAGGTAATACTAACCCTGAAGACATAATACTAACTGAAAGAGGGGATATGATAACTATATACAAATCTATTTGGAGACAATACCAGGAGCTTTCAAAATAACTATTCATTCCAAGGGCTGTACAAAGGACACAGGATCATACCTTAAGGTTGGATGAAAGGAGATTTCCCCAGCAACAAAGGAAAGTGGTCTTTACAGTAATTAATCACTTCTATTCTTTACAGTAAGGGCAGTTAAAATGTGGAATTCATTAACCATGGAGACTGTGATGTCAGATACAATAGATATCTTTAAAAAAAAGATTGGACGTCTTTTTAGAAATGAAAGGTATACAGGGACATACGAAATAAGTAAACATGGGAAGGATGTTGATCCAGGGAGAAATCCGTCATTATTTGGAGCCTGGAAGGAATTTATTTTCCCCCTTATGAGATATCATTGGATGATATTTCACTGGGTTTTTTGTTTGCCTTCCTCTGGATCAAAATACTGTAAATACAAATATAGGATAAGTATCTGCAATCTAAATTTAGCTTGGGTTGAACTTGATGGACATCTGTCTTTTTTCAACCTCATCTACTAGCTATTGGCTTCCCTACCAACCTCAAGCCACACTAGCAGAATTCAAACACTATTCAGGATGTACAATAAACAACAATAAATCTGAAGTGCTGAAAATATCCTTGCCGAAACATTAATTAAAGTTACTTACATGGAATTTCATTATAAATAGAAAGAAACACATCTTAAATATCTACGGATGTACGTAACTTAAAACTACCATTCACTCTACACATATAATTACCCTATCCTTTTCACACAAATCAAAAAGAATCTGAATGCCTGAGATAAATATCACATTTCATGGCTGAGTATAGCTACTCAATTAAAATGAACATACTACCCAGATTGTTACATTATTTTCAAACTCTCCTGATCATGGCCTGATCTAAATACATAAAATACATATTAAACTTATTTTTCCAATTTATTTGGAAAACAAGAGATTGAAGGAGGTTGGTCTACTTTTCTAGCCCTGACAACATGCAGGATTTTCCAGATCTAAGGAGATATTATTTAGCCTCACACCTGAGGCAGGTCACCTCCTGGGCGATATAGCATTAACACATTCACACCCGATTTCTCTACCAGCTACTCTCTGGCAAGCCAAAAAGTTAAACACAGGTAATCAACGTAATTATCCAGTTATAGGTTTCACATTGAAAATCTGGAATAAGATCAAATTTAAATTTCAGTTCACCATCTAAAATAAGTGCCCCTTTTTGTGAATCCAGAGTTCACCCCAGGTTTAAATGAGAGTGCTTTCAGTCCCTGGAAAGATAGTGGTATATCAGATGTATATAACATTGCAGTCAGAGGTACATTCTTAGAATGTAATGATATATGCACTACATTTTCCCTCCCTAACTCTGATTTATATAATTTCCTACAAATCAGTCACTTTGCAACATACCTTTCCATAACAATACTACTTTTGAAAACCTCTGCAGAAACTAGCAGTATCAGAAAGGTGTAATTTTTATCCTCTATCAATAACTAATACCAATTGGGGAACTCCTGGCTTATCAATATATATATATGAATAGATCAAAGCCTGACCTCCAAACTGAAATATCAGCAGATGACTGGTGTGATATTTGGCATTATGCATCTAAAACGTTAATCTGTGCCCCAACCAAGGAAACCTATATGAAATCCTTTTCTGGTGGCTGCTTATAATATTTCCTAAATTCCCAGATCAGTGATGGAGAGGATTTGGTTCTGTTGGTGACCTAAACATATTTAGGGGTTCTTTTACAGGGTCACGTGGTTGTGGGAACAAACCAAGAATTTAGTCGAAGACTGAAATCAAAGTCCCCATGGAACCAGTAGTGGTCATTCTGGCCATCTTATTAGATTATATTAGGCCACCATTAAAAAGGCTATGACCTCCGATCCGAGACAGATAGTGGAAGCATTTCGGAAATATTATGCTACACTATATGATGGAGATAAGGTCACCCACAACCAAAAAACCTCAGCTACCTTAAAAAGGTTTCTGTCTGAGGCGCAGCTTCCGACCCTGGGCAGGGTGGAGAAGGAGGCCCTACAGGGAGATTTCACCCTGGAAGAGATTACAGAGGTAATTAAGTCCTTCAAACCAGCCAAGGCCCCAGGTCCTGATGGATACTCTAATTTGTACTACAAAATTTTTTGTAAGACCCTAGCCCCTCATCTTCTGAAATTATTTAACGGGATCCTGGAGGGGGAGCCCTTCCCGACCCGGATGCTCCAGGCGTCTATCTCGGTGATCCACAAACCTGGTAAGGACCCGGCAGACTACAAGAGCTACCGGCCAATCTCCCTGATTAATTCGGACATAAAAATCTTTTCCAAATTATTAGCAAACAGGGTGGGTAGTGTCCTTCCGGGCCTGATACACCCAGATCAAGTAGGCTTTATTGCAGGCAGACAGGCAGCAGATAACACCAGACGGATAATTGATCTGATAGATTTGGCAAAAAAGAAACACATTCCGTCCATGGTGTTGAGTCTGGATGCCGAGAAGGCATTCGATCGTATCGATTGGTCTTACCTCCGAGAGACGCTGGGGGTGTTTGGGTTTGGAGGCCGCCTTCTAGAGGCAATAATGGCCCTATACTCAGGACCCACAGCGAGAGTACGGCACCAGGGTTTCCCTTCTGAGCTATTTAATATTCGGAGTGGGACTCGTCTGGGTTGCCCGCTGTCCCCATTACTTTTTGCCCTCTGTATCGAACCCCTCGCAGCCCACATTAGATTAAGCCCTAATATAACAGGAATCCAAATGGGGGGGCAGCATCACAAAGCTGCGCTATATGCAGACGACGTGATTCTAACTATCTCTAAACCGCTGACAACCCTGCCCAATGTCTTTGAGATCTTGGGCACCTTTGGCATGGTGTCAGGGTTTAAAATTAACCAGGCCAAGTCTGAGGTGCTCAACATCAATTTGCCAAAACCAATTGAAAAATTATTAGAACTAAACTTCAATTTTAAGTGGCAATCCTCCGCTATTAAATATCTAGGGGTATATATCACCAGGGATTATAATACTTTATATAAGGCAAACTTCCCCAAGATGATGAAGAAGCTCAAGGAGGATCTCAGGGTTTGGGCAGGTTACGGGATATCATGGTTCGGCAGAATTCATAGCGTGAAGATGAATTTACTGCCCAAGATGTTATATCTGTTTCAGACCCTACCAATACCATTAGTTAAATCTGAGATCCAAGCCCTTCAAGCTCACATCATCCAATTTATTTGGAATAAAAAACGCCCACGAATTGCAAAAAGCCTACTGACAAAACCAGTAGTAAAAGGAGGACTCTCGGTACCTTGCTTGATGGCGTATTATAAAGCGGCACAATTAAGCCAAATCATTCAATGGCACGCGGACCCCACAAACAGAAGATGGACAGAGCTGGAAAGGGAATGTTGTGCGCCAGTGGCACTCCATGATTTGATCTGGCTACCAAAACAATGCAAAAAAGGCATTGGGACACCGCTCTGCGCTGTGGCGAACTCCTTGGCGGTGTGGGAGACATCCAAATTGAAAGCTAATCTAACCTCACCTCAAACACTAATGACCCCCCTATGGGGCAATCCGGATTTTGCTCCGGGGCTGGTAGGCGATAAATTTATAAAATGGACGCAAGCAGGGTACAATCGATTAAAGGATCTGGAGGGTGCAAGATCTATCAAGACGTTCGATATGCTAAAAGACGAATCAAAATTACCAAATGTAGAGTTATTTAGATTCCTCCAGGTCAGGGCATTTTATAACAAATTACCCGTTCGTCCCGCACGAACTAATTTTGAACAGCTGTGTTCTAATCCAACGGACAAAAGGGGACTGACTTCTCGAATGTACAGGGAGGTAGTCTGTCCGGCTCAAGTGGACAACCCCCGACTACGATACATGCGACAATGGGAGACAGAGCTAGGGGATACTTTAGAGGACAAAGAATGGGACTACATATTGCAAGCGGCTGCGAAAAGCTCAATATGTGTCACATTGAAGGAGAGCGCATATAAGGTCCTTATGCGGTGGTACCATACCCCAGCTAAATTATCTAAATTTGTCAGGGGTTATTCGCCGCTCTGCCCTAAACAGTGCGGGGAATTAGCTGACCTTAAACACATGCTGTGGTCGTGCCCAAGGGTGGCCCAGATTTGGGAAAAAATTAGAGACTGGCTGCAAGGGATTCTCGATTTAGAGATCCCCCTGGACCCGTGGCTGTTCCTTTTGGGCAGGCGGCCCCAGGACATGTCTAGAACGACACACAAATTGGTCATGCATTTCGCGACCGCCACCTCACGCGAGATTGCAGCATTGTGGAAGCAGAATGAGATCCCAATTATCCCCAAAATTAGGAACCGAATTTGGCACGTTTGCCAGATGGAACAGTTGACGAGTTGGGTCAACGACTCTGGCACCAAATTTCTTAAAGTCTGGGACCCATGGCTAGAACAAACCAACATCCCAGGGTTGGACGCCGCCTCAATTTTGCACTAATAATACGAAAATGCGTTCTCCTTGGATGGGATAGACTGGACACGGACGTAGGGACACGTTAATTAGAGCCACCCAACAGTTACACTGAGCAGCAGGTACATTAGCGAGAATACCCAGCCACTCGAGGTCGCTTAGACCCTCCTCCAGAGCCTCGCAAGATCACCCCTCCCTCTCCCCCCCCACCATATATGTCCCCCCCCCAGTCCTGTAAGTCGCGTACGTCTTGTCTTAAGTCCCTTTATGTGGTTCGTCTGGTGCTGTTAGTGTCGACAGCTGTTTAACACAAAAAGTGGACTGACTGTAATGTAAGCCCATGGGTGGTGCGTTTCTGTAGATCTGATTTCCACAAATAAAAATGAAAGTTGAAAAAAAAAAAAAAAAAAAAAAAGGCTATGTTTGCATATCATGTAACCAGATAATGTTATTATGACATGGTGTTTTCCCATTATTTCTCTTATCCCATCCTCCCATCTTCTTTTCCCTTATCCCATCCTCCCATCTAAATTGGATTGGGAAGGTCAAGTCCATACTATAGAAGGCATGCAGCCTGAACCCCTTTGGCTGGAGGCTAATATTATGTTTAGTTATAGACATATAAAATGACTGTTGTCTTGGGCTGCCGGACGATTTAATGTTGCTTATGTTGAATGCTATGTTTAATGGTTATATTAATGGCTTAGCTGGCGAAGGTCAATGTGTTTAATATGTTGATATGTTTATATCATAAACATATTTATGTTTAATGAAGCAGTTTTTCTTCCAAAACATTGAATATACAGATGTAGCCAGACTTACTGATTTCAGTGCCACGTAAAACCAAGTGTAAACCTCCAGAATTTATTTGTGGGCTGTGTCACGGTTGCAAATTGGAGTTTTTGGTCTGCCATTGTTCTCTTTAGTAATTATAGGCGGTGCTAGTGTTCTAGTATGTCTTTAATCTAAATGCAATGTAACCCCTCCACCCCCCTTTTTCCAATAAAAAACTTTACATGGCTAAAGTATTTTTAAAGTATGACATTTTTATTATAGTAAATTAGAACTTAAGGATTAATAACAAAGACCTTGTGAAATAATACAATCTTCTTACAATAATACAAACTTCTTCAATCTTCTGGCTGTCTCTTGTATGATTTCACCTGTAAAATAACTGTGAGATTGTTATTTATTAAAAAGTGAGGGCTGTTCTATGTAAACTGTATGGAAAGTATAAACATTTAATTTAATTTAGTATGGAATGCATATGAATTTCACTGAATGTGTGTGCATATATGTTTTACAGGTATGTGAACTGTATGAAAGTCATATGTGTTTCATATACAGTACTGTAGTATAAATATGCACGTTACAGATATTCCCGATTCAATGGAACACCTACATTACCTTACATATCCATGAGTGAGGGCAGATAGCCGTAAGTGTAACTGTATGAGGCTTCGGCGTGGTCAGCACCCACACTGAAGTTCCTTTGACCAAGTTGTTCCCTGGCATCCTTCCTCACTTCCGCCCACACTGAAGCTATAGTGGCTATCTGGGTATGGCCGCGCTTACAGTGCTGGTGACGGCGACGCCCCCGATGATATCACCCGTCGCCACTAGCGAAAGTTGTAATTCAATTTGCAGCTATGTCGCGAGCGACAGGGTCATTGATTGGTTTACAGACAGTCACATATGGTGACAGTCTGTAAAAAATCTAATTAAACCCGCTTCCAAATTTTTGGTCGCGACATTGCTCTTGGCCGTTGCGCTCACTATAATCGCTGGCGACGGAGTAAATTGTTTTGTTTTGAAGCGACGTCGCCATCACCAGCACTATAAGCGCAGCCTTACTGTTATGCCTATTAAAGGGCAGGATTTCCTTCAGTAAATTGCCAGTGCATGGCTTATGTTTATTCCAATCAGACTCCTGCAATCCTGTTCATTTCCACCCAGCCTTGATTCCAGCCTGTGACCCCGACCTTGTACCTCTGCCGCCTGCCTAGACAGCTGCTTGTGACTCTGACCTTGCTCCAATACTGCCTGCCTCGATCCCACCCTGTGACCCTGATTACTCTATTCTCGATTCAGAACTGTGATTTATATCTGACCTCAGCCCCTTGGACCCCTTCCTGTCTAGAGACGAGCATTGTTACACACTGCTAAATAAACTTTTTCCTTCTTGAGGATGAGGGTGGTGATGACTCACTCCATTATCATTCTTGAGAGTGCCATGCTCTGCACATTCACCAGGCTGTGCTGCACATACTTGGGTATGGACAGAAAGCCATAGGTGTCAGTGTTAAAGAGACTTTTCCCTGCTTGGGTGTGAGGGTGGTGGTGGCGGCTCATTCCTGTGACAGTAAAGATTAAGCCCAGCATTATACCTACCCATCTGACGGATGTGCAGAATTACCCTGTACTGTACATCCATCTGCGTGTGGCACATTGGGCCCAAATCCTATATGTTAAAGTAGTATTTTATGTATACAGTACCATGTTGTAACTGTAAAATGTATTTCTTATTCCTTTGTATTGCTAGGCTAGTAATAAACGTACCCAGCCTGCACCCCAGGGGTTCCAGGTTCTGCTGGCACCACAAGAGGGTTGCGGACAAAGGAGAGTGGGGATGAGAAGTCCTCCTACATTGAGTGCAGCAATTGTCTGCCCAGACATCAAGGCGATTATCTCATCAGGAGATAGCAAGTGGGCACTTAGAACAGGGGGAGGTAAGCACTGTTCTCATTGCTGGATTAGAAATTCATGCTCGCCTTTCCTGAGCCCGTCCGTCACATCCCCAGCCCTTGCGCTTTGATTGACCAAACACACAGCATCCGCGCTGTGATTGGTTTTGAACCCGTTCTCCATGCTTTCCTATGGAGACCGGGGAAGATAGAAAAGAAGCAGCCTATCTTAGTTCCACAGTTCATTCTGGAACGGGCCTTGCCGGTGCACTAAGGGGTGTGTTCTGAGATTATCTCTGAATTTGTGAGTATAGCTCTGTTTTGACTGTATGCTGTATCTGCTGGCTCCAGTTGTAATAAATACCCTTTTATTTGATCTGTGAGTCCTTTCTGGTGCTTAACCCCATGAATAAGTTCTGTTCTGTCATAAAAATCCTATCGTAGGTTATCATGCTGGGCAGTGCCATGTTCTACACATTCACCTGGCTCGGCTGCACTTAATTTGTGGGGCAAATAGGTGGGAGGACATCTGAAGGGTCTATTCATGCATGGTCTCCTTCTGAAGTTGCCCATATGGAATTGTAACAGGGGTGTTATCCCTGTTCAGGTAATGTACCTCTAATCCAGCAGTGTGGTGGTTAACAGCTGGTAGTCAATTAACAAATACCACCTGCCTGATTAGATGGCTTAGAAAAGCCTGTCTTTTGAGACAGGAAGAGAGACTCCTTAGCTCACACCTGAGCTGAACTTGGAGACACTTGTCTTCAGCCCTGCCAGAAGAAACAGCAGAGCTGCTTTCAAGACACAGGGGAAACTTCTAAACCTGAATGCTGACAAACCCTGAAGAAAAGGTAGCAGCCAGGGACAGAGAAGATTTTCCCTCCAAACCACAAGGAACAGATAAGACTTTTATTTACAAGACTTTTTATATCTGTTCATTTCATGCTATATGTTTGGGGCTGGGAGACATGCTTATCTAAGGGAGTTGTGAACTGCATAGTATTTCACTAGAAACACTCCCAAGTGAATAGAAGCTTTGTTTACCCCTTGTTTGGATGGTTTCCTGATGTTAAGGAAAAGGCGCAATAAAAGGCTTATTTAATTTCACTATAATCAGTCTCCCTTGCATACCTCTGTGAGCATCCGCCTACATATGGTGTCCGAAGTGGGACGAGAGGTGGTCTTTGAAGTTAGAAGGGACCGGAGATTTGTTCTGTGAATTTTTTTTTTAATGCTTCTTGCCTACAAACAGTCTGAGCAACTTTTTAAAAACAAACAAACAAAAAAAAACAACTCATGCAGCAGAGATAAGAGTTAAAGTGATACACACCATTGCACTGAAACTTACAAAACCACTGATGTACTCTTTTCCCCAATCCCAAGAGGAGAGAGAGAGAGACTGCTAAAGCAGGTAAAACCTTATTTGCCTATCACAATAAAGTGTAATATGGTAATTGAAATAGGGGGGTTGCCTTCCAGCCATAGTCAGGGTTCAAGAAGTGAGTTAGCCCTTGAAAGGGATGGGTGTTTGTTATTTTCAAATGTTTAGCTGAAGCAGTGAATACAGATGGTGACCCATGAGCGGTACTGATTCTGCAAGTAAAGGCTGCCACACCGCATAGGATTACCAGTTGTGAATGGAGTATATGCAGAAAAATTTGAAAATTGATGCAAGACTGTGCTGAAGCAAGGGAATTTTCAGCAACCAAGTGCTGAGGGTAAAATTGCCTACTAGAAAAAAAAGGAATTGCTGAACTGTGTAAAAGGTATCCCAAGGTGTGAAGAGTGAATGTCATAATACCCAAAATTGAGACTGAATACAAACAGAAAACCACATTATTTGGCTGAAGCAGAGATATTGCACCTAGCAAGTAAATGGTGTAAAGCAAACAGAAGTTTTTACCTAGCAACTACACATTCAGCATACCTAATGAGAGATTAAACCTAGCAAGTAAATGGTGTAAAGCAAATAGACGTTTTTACCTAGCAACTGCACATCTTGTATACCTGATAAGAGAAAATGCATGCACAGTACTGCTGATATTGTAAAACTTACCCAACAAAGAAAAAGTCTACAGAGATGCCTGTGAGAGCTACGACCTCTACAAGCAAATTATGCCCACCTGTAGGACTACCACAATTGGGGGTTCTAGCAAATACAGTGGCAACAGCTGCAATAGCGCCTCCTGAGGTCAGGAACAAAATTACACCTGATAGCCTAAAAATGGAGGACAAGATGCAGCGTTCCTGTAATGAACCATACCCCATGGAAGAGTGACCCTTCCAGTCCAATAAAGAGGAAGACATCTCTTACGGGGAACCCGAACCGAGTCACACCCACAAAACACCCCAAGAATGGCGGGGGTGCCTCAACTCGGCACAAACCGAAAAGACCGCTCCCTTTGATGACGAATATGATCAGCAGGAGAAAGAGCGGGAGCAGTGGATCACCGAATATTTCCGTCAGCTATTACAGTTCAAGAAAAGCCGAGTGGATCCAGTGACGCTGCTAAAAATTTCAAATGAAGATGGAGACCCCAGTATCCCTGAATGGACGGTGTCATCCAAATAAAAAAGGCGGAAAAAGAAAAAGAAAAGCGGTTCTTCACTTACCGTGGAAGGAACAGACACGTCCGCAGATCCTGTGGAGGAAAAGGGGGGTCGAGTTGCCCTGCAGCCTAGAGAAAATGGAGAATTCGTCCCGCGGTTAACCGAATATCCAGAGGGCCCAAGGCAGAAGTCGTGTACCCCAAAGAAGTGTTTGTCCGGTGCCAACAGTGAGGAACCCTCAACCAACCATCCCAGGGAAGCGGAGCCAGAACCAGTGAGTGTCGATCCCTTGACCAGCCCTGAGGATGCCCTGAAAAATGTCAGGTGTAACTGTGATATACTCCGTGAACAATTGAAACAAAAGAAAGATGGTTACGCGGAGCTACTGAAAAATAACGTGAAGCTACAGGAACATGTGCTCGCAATGTACTCTGCAGCCAGGACAGAATTGGACGATCTCAAGACTGAGCTAGATACTGCAAATGCTACTATTTCCGCCATGGATGAAAAGCAGAGCCAATCTGATAAAATGATGACTAAGCTGAAGCGGAAGTATGAGGAGGCACTAAAGCAGATGACAGTCTTTCAGCAAGAGGTTCACACTCAGCGTAGAGCTGAATGCCTCACAACAGGAGGTCAACAATGTCCGGACAGAGGTGGACGTATCTCAGAAAGCGTTTCAGACACTCCGCAGAGCACTGGATGCCTCACATCATGAGACCAACAGCTGCCGCACAGATCTGGAAGTTTCCAGAAAGGAACTACACAGTCTCACTGAGGAGCTGGACATATCTAAAGAAACTATTGTCAATCTTGATACAGATCTCAAAGTCTCTCAGAAGGAGCTTCAGACCCTCAACCTAGAGAAGAAAGTCTCACGCCAGGAGACTGTCATTCTCAAAGCCGATGTGCGTAAAAGGATGGAGGACTGCAAAGAGGCCCTGAATAGTACAGAGACTGAAAAAGGAGAAAATTCAAGATTAAAAAGAGAAAACTTAAAACTGAAAGAAGAAAATTTTCAGTTGACAGACGAAGTCAAGGAAAAGAATGAAAAGCTGCACGAGCTTAAGGAAATAAATAGACTTTTGGAAGGTGAGAAGTTTGAAGCAGAGCACCGACTGCAGAACCAACTGCAAGGTCTGCGTACGCACCTCGAGGAGACGCAGCGAACACTGCAGGAAGAAAATCTGCAGGCTGTTAAAGAAATTCAAATGCTGCAGGAACGTCTGATGACCCAGTATGTCCCCGCAAAGCAGCATGAGAAACTGAAGGCTACCCTGAGCATCACCAAAGCATCGCTAGAGGCCAAGCTTAGAACCCAGGTGACTCGGCACAAAAGGGAGCACAAGAAGTTCCAGAAACTAAAACAAGTAACTGTGGCCCGAGCAAAGAAATTCATAGTGCTTCACAATGCAATAAAAGTGTGGAAGCAAGCTCAGAGAAAGCAGATAAATTCCCTGAGAAGAGACTTGCAAGATGCAGTCAAAAAACAGGGAACTCTCGCGGATGAGATTACAGTCCTACAAGGACAAGTATTGACCCTGACTAAGCGTCAGTATCCCACAGCCTCAAAAACCCATGAAGACAAGGATACAGTGAGAGACATGCTTATCTAAGGGAGTTGTGAACTGCATAGTATTTCACTAGAAATACTCCCAAGTGAATAGAAGCTTTGTTTACCCCTTGTTTGGATGGTTTCCTGATGTTAAGGAAAAGGCACAATAAAAGGCTTATTTAATTTCACTATAATCAGTCTCCCTTGCATACCTCTGTGAGCGTCCGCCTACAGGAATATATCTTGCCAATATGTATCTAGGATACAGTAGCTGCCCTTCATCCTCAGGCCATGGGTCATTTTAATAAAGCAGTCATTGAGTGTAAGATTATGTTGAATGCTATTCTGCTATCTGTTCTTGTTAATCTCATAGAAGGAGAACTTGGTTATGATATTATGGCAAATGCATGAGAGGGCATACCTCTTCTATGAGCTTTCCTTAAGGGCAAAGTATATCAGACATATATGAATAGGGGGGCTTTTGAGATGGTTCAGCCTTCTCCTGCCCCAATTCTTTCTTGTCTTTCTCTGCCATACTGGTACAGGTCTGCCAGAGGATATCTTTTCAGATGTTCATCCGAAGAGAGGAAATGAACCTTGTTCTTTCTCTGTAAAGCACAAACACAAATGGCAAACAGAGTCACCCAGGTCCCTATTAGCATGCACTCATGGTGCACAAGTACAATTGACAAGGATACATATCCATTAATTTAACCAATGATCCCACTACCCCAATGATGGTATAACAGCAGTAACAGACAGACGGTCTGCATAAAAACAGAAAATAACAAAACTTTAATGTTGACAGATAGTCACGCCGAAACAAGTGTAGGTATGTACAAGTGAGTTAAAAAAGGAATAAAAATGATCCCCTGAGGGGAGGTGTGTCAGGTGAGAAGCTGGTAGTGAAAACAATCAGCTACCACTGTCCTGAACACCGTCCTGCTCGCAGGCGCCACAACCGTGACGTCACTGCACCCCAACGCCGTTTCGTGTCCGCAGACTCTTCTTCAGGGGGATCCTCTCACTCTGCTCGGAGTTACGGTTGTGTACAAGACACTGCTGACATTGTGGTGTTGCAGCTGCAGCTTTCTGATAATATCAGTTCTGGGGTTGAGTGTTGGGGCATTATTTGATAGAGGCATCCTTAGGTGTACAGGTGTTTACCATTGCACCACTATATACTGCCTGCACATACAGCGTGTATGTTGTTATACATCACACTCTTTATTATACCTACCTCTGCTGCGGCTGCATGTATATTCAGCTTGTGGGTTATATACCTTAGCAGGGTTATATTAGTATTGACTACACCGCACCACTATTATATATGGATTGATTGGTAGTGAGGCTAAGATTATCACAATATAGCTATTAAGCTGATTGTTTTCACTACCAGCTTCCCACCTGACACCCCCCCCCCCCCTCAGGGGATCATTTTAATTCCTTTTTTAACTCACTTGTACATACCTACACTTGTTTCGGTGTGACTATCTGTCAACATTAAAGTTTTGTTATTTTCTGTTTTTATACAGACCGTCTGTCTGTTACTGCTGTTATACCCTCATTGGGGTAGTGGGATCTTTGGTTAAATTAATGGATGTGTATCCTTGTCAGTTGTACTTGTGCACCATGAGTGCATGCTAATAGGGACCTGGGTGACTCTGTTCGCCATTTGTGTTTGTGCTTTACCTCCTCCCTACGCACCTGGAGCCTGATACTAAATTGTATGTCTTCGGTACTGAGCGATAACTGTATTTTTGTTTGGTCTTTCTCTGTAAATACAGCATTATATATGGCAAGGTCACAGAGCGCAATGCCATGCTATGTTTCAAATAAGACATTTCTAATGATATTGGTACATTGTATATTGTGTAGAAGCATGTGTGAATGGTAAATTAGACATTTCTAATGATATTGGTACATTGTATATTGTGTAGAAGCATGTGTGAAGTTTTTGTCAAGTCTAACACGGGCATGGGCAAAGATATTCAGTGCGCCATATGCTGGACACATAGTGAACAACAATTACATAAATTAACCCTACAAATAACTCTGCTGGCTGACCGTGGCCGTCCCATGGGCGAGCCATGGTGAACAAAATGTTCACATGGTTGTAATCTTACACCATATTATGGTACCAAAAATAGTAAGTCTGACTACATCTGTATGTGTTTTTAGGTGGCAGGGTATTGGAGAAGGAGTCATGGAGGAATCTGCAGTCATGTTCATGATCAGAGGTCGACAAATGCACTTCCCGGTTGCCACGGGCATGTGCATTTTGGCCACTGTCGACTGCTTACCTGCGGCGCCGTCCCCCGTTCTTCTCCGTCTTCTTCTGCAAATTCATCTTTTCCCCTTCAGGTCCAGTTAAAATGGTCGCGTGGCGTCGGGCGCTATGTGACGTTGTGACATCACGCGGAGCCTCGTTGCAGGACATCAAGAAGTCACCTTGTCCCGTTGCCATGGCAACGCAGCGGCATTTGACACCGTGCGCCCATTTTAACTGGAGCTGCAGGGGGGAAATATGAATTTGCAGGGGAGATGACAGAGAAGGCCGCACCATGCTGTCGGACCCCGTAGACGGACCCCGCCACAGGTAAGTGTCGTGAGGGGGGTGAGGGTGTGTTTTTTTTGGGGGGGGGTGGGCGACTGACTTTTTTTTGGGGGGGAGTGGGTTTTTGCCCAGTTTGTCGGACCCTGTTCATGATAACAGGAGAATGATTTAACAAATTCTGAAGATTTAACGTGTTATTTCTTTTAGGAATACATTGGTTACTGGGTAGTTAATAATATACAAGAAACAGTTCTGTTCATTTTCTTCTAGAAATCCATTATGCTGCTTAATTAATTTTAACCTTCTTAGAAAATGAATGGATGTGCTATGAATGAAAGCAATGTATTCTTGAGTTTTATATAAAGTAATATGCTTAATGTCATCCACAGCTGAAAGTCAAATCAGTAAGAATATTGCAAAGCTCCATAAAAGCAGATAGATATATTTAAAGTGGCGACCTACACAGACTGTATGATTATTTCTGATAAAGTTCAACAGCCATAATGTATGCAAATTCATTAAGCTATAGACCATGTGACTGCGTAATGCTAAAGACCCCAACAGTAGGATAAATGAATGAATGAATAACCAGATACTTGTAAGGGGGACCCCTAAACATAAACTTGATAGAAGACAGGTACTGGGTTGCAGTCCCGGATGGTAAGCTCATTAATAAGTGACGCTGTTGTTAACAATAAAACCAGGAAGATTGAGCATAATATCACCCTATAACGTACCAATTGTCTAAATAAAGTCCTGAACAGGAAAACATGTAGCAAGCGATTGACTCACTCTGAGTGCTGCACAGTCCATGCGATCCAAAGGTGAGGGGTCCCCAGGTGTGCTTCTGTCCAAGGGGTAGGCTAGTAGAGAAGGAGAAAAACTGGAAGAGCACTACTGTAGGTATCAAAAAAGGAGAAAATAGGGTGTGTATCCCATAAAAAGATTATTTATTGGTCATAGAAAAACAGGGCAATGGAGAGCCCTACCAACATTTCACGCTTCACAGAGAAAGCGCTCTGTGAAG
This sequence comes from Ascaphus truei, assembly GCF_040206685.1. Classification (NCBI taxonomy): domain Eukaryota; kingdom Metazoa; phylum Chordata; class Amphibia; order Anura; family Ascaphidae; genus Ascaphus; species Ascaphus truei. The sequence goes on from NC_134486.1 coordinate 256,866,719, forward strand.
CGTGAAACGTTGGTAGGGCTCTCCATTGCAAAATGTTGAACTCAAAAAGATAAAAGATAATAAAATACACAGAATTAGTGCATGTTTTTGATAGACATAATTGGTCTTGAGATGCAGGGGGGAGGGGAGGGAAGGGAGTTGAAGACAATAGGTGAAGAGCAAGGGTGATACTAAATATAAAATATAAGAAACATAAAAGCATAAGTTTCAACGACTCACACAGCCTACACGCCATACCTAGTAGGGAGCGCCCCAGTTTTACCTTTTTGTTAGGGCTCTCCATTGCCCTGTTTTTCCATGACCAATAAATAATCTTTTGATGGGATACGCACCCTCCTTTCTACTTTTTTGATACCTACAGTAGTGCTCTTCCAGTTTTTCTCCTTCTCTTCATTGAGATATAACCTGTATTTTATACAAAACAAATATCATTATACAGTTTAAAATTAGGATACATTTATATTAATAAGTTTTTAGAATTAATCCAAAAAGGGAGAGACATTTTCAGAAATAACCTGTCTGTGTAGAAATACTTTAAAGCACAGTGCTCCCAACCACTTTTCTTTCAAATACACTGTATTTTGAAGCTCAGTCTATGGTGAGTAGCTATTACAGTAGCTTTGATAAGTGACTCAACGGTTTTGGGAATTTTTGAGTGGTTTAAATGCGTAGCTATTCAGAAAGCTCCGATAACATGGCAAACTCGCTCGAAAACTGCTACTTCCCGATTGATAGTGCTCCTGCCCAGACAAACCGAGTGGTAGCTCAAAAAAGGTTCTATCTCGTGTAGCCATGAGTGGTTTTGGGCTATATATCTACCCTCCTCCTGACAGTAATTCCTGTGTAAGGGCAGATTCGCCAGGAGAAATCATGGGTTTCCCCCACCTCAAGCAATTGCACTACGGAAGTGAAGGTAGGTCACCTGACTCTGTGTCCAATCAAGAGACACAGAGGTGGTGCCTGCTGAAGCTACTTAGGGCAGTTGCATTTCCTATTTAGTCAGTAGAGGTCAGTAGTGTCAGAGTAGTGAGTGAGGAGTAGGAGGTGGACCAAATACCTCCTGCCCTGCATAGGGGGCAGGGGAAGAGCTAGACCCACTCTGGGTTCCCTAGGCCCAGAGTGGCGTCAGGGGGACATCCTGAAGGAAGTCAGCTGGCTGAGAGCTACTGCCTGTACCTGTATGCTGTAATCTGCTGCTGGACTTGAATAAAGAGTCCCGATGTAAAGAGACCGTGTGTGAGACTGGAATCTCTCATCCCTGGGAGGGAAGTTCTGCTGTAGGGATTCTACACCATATCCCCGGGGCCTGCAGGAGATAGAGGTGCTGTACCATTGAGAAGAACAAAGGTACATCCCCAGAAACCTGTCCTGTTGTCCCCAATGTCACCGCGGGAGACTCAGGCCCTCCTGTTGCCAGCAGGTACGCACCAAACACAGACATGTAACGGGTGAGTTAGTTCCCCTAGAGGACCCTATCTGAGGTTGGGGGGGGGGAGGGTGGGGAGAACAGGCGTTACACTCGCATATTTTGACAGAGCGAGCTATTCAGGTAGCTTCGACATTCACAATGCGGCTGTAACTAAGGTTCTGTTTTTGCTCCTGAAGGGTATATAGGATTTTCTAAGTGACTCTGATGGAAACATTTTTACTCTTACTACATCTGATTGAAGCAGAGTGTCTTTGCAGCTGACACACATTAACATCTGCTCCAGAGACCCCCTGCTTCCATCCTACAGTATGTAATAAAAATAAATTTACAGCTTGGCTAACCGCTAAGGTAATGAAACGGCTAAATACCAGTGCCCAGTTTGTTGGTGGTAGACAGGGTGGGTGAAGGTTGTAGTTGCCCCAGGGTTCACGCACCCCCCATGCCTGCAATAAACATTAAAATACAATACAACAACCAATGCTATCCAATACACCCACTAATTGCCAGTGTGTTTACCTTTGCCCTCAATTGGAGCCAAGATAACCCCTATGGCAATGAATGGGAACCCCACACCATCAGCATGATGTGAAGATGTCCACGATCCTCAGTTGCTTGCAGAGGAGGCCCCGGTGAGTAGTTATTTCTTCTTTCTTCTCCAATAGGACCAGGAGATGTCGATCGCGGCTTCTTGGGGTCAAATAAGACATGCCAGATCTTATATAAGGCCTGTGACGTCACCTTTGACTGACAAATGGTACATCCACCAATTGGATTGGTCAATGTACCATGTGAACTTGCCTTTTAACATCTAGTATCTTGTGAGTAGGCTGTGTATTATCGAACACTACAAAAACACCTGCACTTAAATTGTTTGTGTTGCTCTCTTTTCTCCCCACATGCTCCCCCTGGATTGTATGAAAACATTCTTACGTTTGGAACCAGTGATGAAGGGTTAACTCCTCCCGCAACCCCCCGCAAGGCATAAACACCCACTATGGCCAAATACCACATTCACCCACCCCCGCTACCCACAATAAACCTGGCACTGGTAGTTAACCCCTCCATTGCCTTACCGGTTAGCCCCTAAGGTAATGAAACTGCCTTTAAATATATTTTTATTGCATCGGATTGATGCCGGGGGTCTCCGGTGCTGATAATAATGTGTATCAGCTCTGGAGACTCCCAGCTTCAATCCGATGCAGGAAATATTGATTTTTTTTTCGAAGTCCTGCTTTCAGATCCCGTCAGATAAATCTTTGATAAACTCGCAATTCCAGAGCTCCGATAATCTCATCAAAGCTACTAGAATAGCTGAAATGTATCAAAATGACGCTATTTGGATTTTTGCAGCTTATGTGTGATGTGTTTGGCCTGGAGCCTGAAATCGCGAAAAAATGCCTTACCCAAATGATTTAACCAACTCATCAAGGCTTTTTGAATAGCTACCTATCAAAATTGTGATAACTGCTAAAAATCCTCGATGAGTTGGTTATCGAAGCTACTAGAATAGACCCCTAGGATTCTATCCTGGATCCATCCTTCCCTGTCCCCATCCACAGTGTTCATACCATACTAGTATCCCCATATTTAAAGCTTTTTGCACACCCAGCACGCAGCCCTAGTGTTCTTTGACTGGATCTTCTTAAAGGGCTTGACCTAGAGAACCCAGAAAGAATGGTCTGGCTCAATAAGTAGTAGTGTACCCCAGTGCAGTGCCCCTCGTCCAGTAACTAGTTGAGGAAAGAATAATCGTTGGTCTTAAATTCCTCATCGATGAGGCCCACCATATCTACGCTGGATGGGAGGGACAGGCATGACTCTCCCCACCTATGAACGTCACCTGGTGTTGGCCAGTGAAGTCCAACCCCAAGGCTTTCTGAGGGTGATGCTGCTGATTGGGCCCGTTTCCCCGATAGGTCTTAGCTTATTCACGGGAACCTGTGTCAGTGTCAGCCATACGCCTTTCTCAGACCTGGATCTCTTTTTGGTATTGGTCCATCATAAACTACCCAAATTATAGTGGGGATGCGGTCATCGATCCCACTACTCCACAGGAGTAATATGGAGCTTGCTCCCTCCGAGGATCCCAGCTACTCAGGGCAAAGAACTGTTCCTTCTGCACTGACATTAAGAATGGGAGACCGCAGCCCTCGCAGAGTGCTTGGCTATGAAGAGGTTCCCCTCCTGGGTAGCAACATCAGAGACAGTGCCTATAGGGATAGCCTTCCACCCTCACTCCTTAGTCGCAGATCTCCTTGAAGGATGTAACATAGAGACTTAACCATGTCCATCTCAGTAGCAGACTGTCTCTAAGCTGTCATTTTCCTTGTTATAAAGTTATCTCATTTGGTCTCCACCCATCCATTGTCTCCTGCTCCTCAGGTCTCTCATTCCAGGGCATTACCCAACTTGTTATTTGCTGAAATTGTTGCAGATTGAAGTAGGCAGGATTTCTAGTTTGCATATAGAGCATGTTGCAATGTGCAGTTCTTATGCAAAACAGTCTGGAAAAGATGAAAAGCAAGCAACAAATTCCGGTAAAAAGGTCAAAACATGTTACCTTTCAGGATTCAGACTTGACTGCGTGAGGAGATCTTAGTCAATAAGGGTGCCAGGGGCTTTTATATCAAAGCAAACAGTCTTTTATTGAACATTTTCAGCAAACAGCAACTTCACCAAGCAGCAGGCTTCCTGGGTACCAACTGATGAGGTTGGGATGGGCTCCTCATGGATGACAGAAGACTGGCCTTTAATGCAGATGGACTTGGATATCTGTAAGACGCCACAGCAGCAGGATCTCGTCCCCTTATGACAGACCTTTCCTTGCCATGATAGGTGGGTGAGGTTTTGGGGGATCCGGATTACATACTTAACATACATAACTTCCGGTTATTTGTAACTAGTGAAAGGTAACCCTGTTATTCCTAATCTAGCAAGGACCCAGTGCCGTCTTAACGCATGGCACGCTGGGCAGTTGCCCGGGGGCCCCACGAGCATGGGGTCCCCATGCTAATCTATGCACAGACCAGAATTTAACACTAATTTTACCGATCACCCGCCTCAACATTCAAATCTCCTCCTAACTCGGGAGAAGGAGACAAATTACAACTTGGAGCGGAGAGTTGGCATATCTGCATTCGTGAGAGAAATTTTGCAGGGCCCAGTGCACTGATTTGCCCGGGGCCTAGAATGCTGTTAAGACGGCCCTGCAAGTACCACCCTCAAATATTTTATGGGGCGGAACGTTTGTTAATCCATTATCTTATGACCGAGGGGAAATGCTACAGAATACATATTTCTGCAGGGACCAGCTGCACTGATATGGTAAAGTACAAGAGACAGTACCATACGAGATAGAGATGAAAATATAGATGAAAGAGGTTGATCGATATCTAGATAAATAAATGTTATATACTGTATGGATATATAATCATTTTGTTTCATTATGTAAAAAAAGAAAATATTTTTGTTTGAGTGTTGGCTATATAATAAAGTCTTATTATTTTTATTTTAGGGACCTCAGTGAGGTAAATCAGAGTCTGGTTGGAGGAAGATATCAAAGCTTATCATAGTCATTACATAGTTAATGCATTTATATGACAACAAATGTAATCATCTTACTGCCTAGTGTTTGCAGCAGGAGAATTTCTCAGTGTGGACAGTGTAGATTGTGGTAGATGCTATAAAGGTGGCTGACTATGTGATGCATTTCCATCAATTCTGAGATTAGCCAACACTCAGCAGGAGAAGGCTTTTAGATCTACTACAGGGACATGTACCTCTGGCCACATACTGACATGAGAGTCAGTGTAAAAGGAAACACCCAGCATGTCTACATGTCCGACCGATTATACTTCACAACTGGCTTATTTGTCTGACTGCTCTGAACAAGCCTTGTTAAATCTTTTACACAGAAGCATAAGAAAAGGATTTCAAACATCAGCACTAACACTACTGTCATCTTACCTTATTCCAATCAATACCAGAACTTGGTGTAACAGTCACTACTTGTTTCAAATATATATTTCTTATTTTAATTCCATATACTAATGTCAATAGACGATAGAATAGATGTATACCTGTGTTTTTCTATATTCTTTCTTACCCCAAAGGAATTGCATAGCTGAACTCAACCTTCATAATGTATCACAAGTGAATCTTGGGACCTGGTATTGTGATGGAAAGGGGCACAGGGACTAGTATAATAAAGGTTAAGCCCAATCCCTGGCCCCTGATGTGGCTCATCAGACTCCTGGGCAACCCTGTTCTTACATGCCTGGAGGCCCCTTGCATCCCATGTAAAATGTACTCTTGATTCCTGTGTATAAAAAGTACTGTAAGTGTAAAAAAAAATGTGTTTGGTGCAATAAAGCAAAGCGTCAAAGTCACCAGACATGCCAGGCTGAGAAATCCTTTGTGCAGCCCGCATGTTCAGAGAAGATTGGTCCTACTGGGACTGGAGGGAGAGGAAAGATGCAGGATAGAGAGTATCTAGAGGAAAATATCGTGTCGGGGAGCCATCCACCCAAAAACCAGAGTAATTGGTTACCTGCCCAGTCAGAGTGGTTCCAGCCCAGCAGCAGGTATCCTGTCGGCTGGGAGAAGCCATTGCCAAGTCCCTCTGGTAGGCACTGCTCCCATTGGCCAGTTTAACTCTCCACAAGCCCTTTAACTCTCTTAGGGCTGGGGGCGGGCCGAGTGGCCAATGCAGACAAGCCCTCGCCTCCTGGTTGGTTCCTGAGAAGCATCCACACTGTGATTGGTCACCAGACCTCTACCATGATTTCCTATGGTAGCGACGTGCTCGAGTAGGGTTTCCAGGTGGCTTCTCAAAAAATACTGGACACAATGGTGAAAGTATGACGCGATCAACACACACACACCTTTCACTGCCCCACCCCCAGGTCCCTGACACTTACTCCTGATTGGCTGCTGCTGGGATGGAGGAAGCTGCCCAGTCCCCTGCAACAGACATGCTCAGAGAAATCCCGCGACCCCTAGCCGGTCAGGTCACTATGTCCAGAGAGGTAATACCAGACGCATAGATGTCCAGTATTACCTCTAATTTTTTACTGAACAGTGTCCAAATACAGGACAGTCCGGTTCAATACTGGACAACTGGCAACCCTAGCTCCGAGTCTGTGCTGGAGACACCCGAAAACCAGTCTGAGTGCCTTACCAAGGGGAAATTTGAAAGTGCTTTGTGCTATTTGACTGTAGCTGTGCTGGAGACGTGGAGAGCAGGACTTTTCAGTGGGACTTTTTAAAGTGGGGAAGGGGGTCCCCGGAACTTAAAATAAAGGGATTCAGCTCCTCCTGGATTTCAATCCTGTAAAAATAGGGTTAGATGAGGAGGGATTGCTGTTTTAAAGATATGCCCACTACAAGACACTTTTGAATATGGCTTAGTATCTTCTGTATGACCCTTTGTCTCTTTCAAGTGAACGAGCTGTAAAGTGTTTTCCAACATTGAAGGTAACTTATGAAGTAGCACTTCTTAGTAAATATAGCCCATAATCTCCAATTCTCTTTGTGTGCGCGTGTATAGTATTTTAATAATCTAGCACACATCACACACAATACAAACATGATTTGTACAGTAGTGTGGGAGACTTCAGTATGGTGTATTTATTTATGCATTGGCATCTCTTTTTATATTTCATAATAATATATAGACAACATGCCATTGAGCAGATTGTATTGCCAGTAATTGTTGCGCAAGTGAGAATGAATGCACAAGGGCTGTCATGTCAAGGACTTCCAGCTTCACAAAAAAAGAACAAATCCTCCAGTACAAAATGTATTTATTCAATCAGTGCAAACAGCATCTTAAACCTTAAAAAATACCCTCACATTAGCAGCATAATCACAGGGAGTCTGGTATTTGTATGGGCGATATTTCGGGTAGCAGCCCTCTCTCAAGCTCACCTCAAAAAAGGTATACATAGATGCTATTATATAGCGCAATCTATGTACACAGGGGTGAGGTGACCAGATGGGAGGGGAAAAGTTCCCCATGGCAGGTCAGAATTAAACATTTCTGGCCAGTGTCAGAGAGGAGGAGGAGGAGAAGGATCTCTGTGCAGAAGCTCAGTGACTCCGGCCACTGGGTGGCACTGCAGAACGAACATTGCAGCTCCTCCCCTCCCAGGCTGGCTCTTCTACAGTATGCTGGCAATGGTAAAGTGTTTGTGTGTGTCTATATACAGTAGATGGTGTGTTTGTGTCTAAACAAACAATTCCAGCAAGCTCTAACAACAGAGCCCACCACATCATATATATATATATATATATATATATATATATATATATATATATATATATATATATATATATATATATATATATATATATATATATATATATATATATATATATATATATATATATATATATATATATATATATATATATATATATATATATATATATATATATATATATATATGTGTGTGTGTCAAAAAGGACTGCTGCTGAGCGTGGCCAAATGTATACAACAAAAGACAGAAATGCCCAGAACTACATCCAAAGTGACAAAATACATAGTACAATATTTCAGTGCTAATCTTCTCATGAGTAAGGGTCATTTTGTTAAATAGTTTGGCCAAAGCGTTATAAGCCTGCAGCCAACGTCACAACATGACCAATTTGCAGGTCCTAACACTACCTGGTAAAATCCTCATTTACCTCTGCTGGAGGGAGAATGAACACAGTGGGTCGGTCGTACACAGGAACATGAAAAAAAACCTGCTAATTGGAAATTAGGGCGAGCTTAATCCCTGGGAGGAGGGGCCACAGATCCCCAAAGGGTAGTATTTGGCCAAAGAGTTTAACTAAATGACCCTTACTCATGAGAAGATTAGCACTGAAGTATTGTACTATGTATTTTGTCACTTTGGATGTAGCACTGTGCATTTCTGTCTTTTGTTTTATACCTTTGATATTCCCTTGGTTAATATTGTTATGAGAATATTGCCACATTTTTTATTATATGACCATCTGTCCTCTTGTTGATAGTTGAAAGGCATTCTCCTAATTCCTGCTGTGTTTTGAATATATTTCAAATGGATTTAGAAATAATCGTTACTTGATAAAATTAGTGTGGGAACATATTTTCTCAGAGTTGTATAAACATGTTTCTTTTGCCCCTTATTTAGAGAGCATTAGTATTTTTGGGCACTGAATTGTCAGTTTTTGGAATGAGATGTTTCAGGATACTCTTACACTTTAAAACCAAAGTTTTTATGGTATAAATTGGTATTTATGGTATAAATTCAATTTAGCATTATTGGATACATTATTTTGATTATGTATATTTTTCCAAAATGACATTTTTGATTGTGAAGGATTTGTGTTTTTTTTTGTTATTAGATTATGATGGTACATTTACCAATTATTCGGGTTACTACCAACATTAAATATATGATATCCAGTAGTGGAACGTGATCTTGCCACGATGATAACATTTATGGGCTGGTACAACCGGAGGTTTTCTTGTTACTTAGAGGCTACGGATAGCGTTTTCACGTTATATCCCAGGTTATGTGCAGACAGTTACATGTTACTATGGCAACTGATTATTGGAGAGCACTGTGCATGTTATGTATATATACAAATGTTCCCAGCATGCATTGTAAAGGAGAATCAGACATAGGGTCAAATGTTAATCAAAGAATATATTGAATGAACATAAGTAGATGCAACAAGCAATTGTCCCTAGATAGATTATGGAGAGCACATCTCATCAAGCAGAACTACACAATATCAACATGAGAGGAGGAGTGGAGGGAAAAAAGGGGGTGAAAATACAATAAAAAAAAGGGGAAGGGGGAGGGAAAAAACTACATATAACATCGTAAAAGATAAGGTGATATACAGTATATATTAGCCCTGCTACCTCCGCCCCCCACCACT